>NC_081790.1:29122268-29422268 GCF_963082965.1 Carassius carassius
AATGGCCTCTTGTTAGACCGACTGAACACCTGTGTGCGAGAGAAGAGAGAGATGGGAGCACATCTCTACGAAGTAGAAGTCCATCCAGAGAAACAGCGAAGAAAATCACTGTAAGCTCATACTAATTGGAATCCAAACAGAAATAATTGGTTTTCATGCGTCTGTAAGAATAGGGATAAGAGAAATCAGGATATTTTGCAGCTCATCTCTGTGACAGATATCCAGCTATAAGCCGTTGCTCATGAAAAGCCAAGGACAGAAAGCTCTTGGTGAAAGCAATTAGTGTACGTTTGACACAGCGGTCAGGAGTCATTCAGTATAGCTGCTATACACACACACATATATATATATATATTCTGTTCACCATCACGCATAATACCCTGTATGAATAAAGAGGGGAAAAGAATAATAACATTACCTAATTTTAGCTTGCATAAGAATTGGGACTCTGTCAGACTGCTATAGGCAAGGATTAGAGTAAGTTTGAGTCTACAGACTTCAACCACACATGGGTTTGGGCAGCTTCTACCATTCCTTCTTGCAAATCCCCTAAAGCTCTCTCAGATTGCTCTGGAAGAGTCTGTGAACCACAAACCTGAGGTCTCTTTGCTGTGGAGTTCAAGTCTGGGCCAGTTGGCTGGTGACTCAGGGATGTTTACAGGTCCTAAAGCCCCTCCGGTGTCGTCGTTCTGCTTTGTGTTGGTTGTCGTGCTGCAGGTGAGCTCATAGTAATTTGTCCGCCCCTCGATATTTGACGTGAGGAGCATGGTGCTGTTTCTGCATTGCTTTACCACTGGAATGAACAAGCTGTGCTTGGCTCCCCTCAACAATAATACTATTCCAAATCATAATTTAAAATAATGTTTGGATATTAGCACATTAGAATTACCAAAACAAGGATACTATATGATATTTTAAGCATAAATTATTATTCTCAATGTACTGATTATCAGAATATCTAGTGGAAAATAGTCTAAAAGGGGGTTAGTTTGAGTTCAAAATAATACATCCATTGAAAACATTCGACATTCAAATACGAAATCGTAAAGTTGCACTTATTACATATACATTTCTTCTTTTTAATTATGCATCTGCAAATTTGTTTGCAATTATGCATCCTGTTTGGTTCAGGAACTAATATTTAAAGGAATTCTCAATTCATTTCTGAAAGGTGCATGACAGAAATGGTGAATGGCTTTTTTTTCATCTTCTTTTTCTGGTGACTCGAGGTGACATGACAGGAGGGTGACTTTCTCTCTTTGGTCAGTGTGTGATTTTGAGGAGAAGGAATCTGCCATCTATGGCAATGCTTCAAATCAGTCTTCCAGCGCTGAAGCCCTACATCTCTGCTGCTCTTGATCTTCTACAGTCTCTGTGAGAGCTAAAGTTAGCTCTGTCAAAGTCTCAACACAAGGTTTTCAAAAAGGCCTGAACTGTTGCCATGGGTACCAATGAAATTCATATTTCTCATATATACCATTCTCAACATTTGATTTATGAGTTAAACAAGCTGAACAGGTTGGAACAGTTTTTTTCTGGATATATGTTATTTAAAATGCATAGTCTTGATTTGAAGTTTAAATATAAGTCTAAATGATAAACAATGAGGAAAAACATCATAAAGTAAATAAGTTAAAAATAATAATAATAGAAATAATAAAATAAATAAATTAGTAACATTTTAGTACAGGGACCAGTTATCACTATTAACTAGTTGCTTATATGCATGCCTATTAATAACATATTGGCTGCATATTAATACTTATATAGCACATACTCTGCATGACCACATTCTACTTCAACAAACTTAACAACTACCTTACTAACAAATAATAAGCAGCAAAAATTGAGTTTATTGGGGCAAAAATCATATCTAATGGTTTGTTAATAGTGACAATTGGACGTTGAAATAAAGTGTCACCAAAATGCTTAACCACCATTACACCTTAGCTAAAACGAACCTGTAATACTAATAGCACACAGAAATACAGGAAAAAAAGTGCTAATAACCCCACATCTTATTTTGAACATTTTCTAAATCCAAAGCATGTTATATTTACTCCTGTGATTAAATTATGCCGTTTCATCAACAGTGTGAGGATGCTTGAAAATGGGCTGAGAGTTTCAGGCATCAGTGATGAGTAAATAAACACACACACACGAACAGAATAGTTGCAAACAAGCTGTCTAAGACCAGGAGAGTGATTCCACAGATCTTAGCATGATAACAATTAAGGTTCTTTCGCTGATTTTAATTTAATCCATTGTCCGCTTGCCTGCAGGGTGCTGTCAGAGATTCCCAACACTCTGTTATGAGAACATTTAGGATATTCCCCAATCTGATATTTAAAAGTAAGTTTCGAATTGCAGTAACTAAACAGAATTTAGGAGTATTTATAATGCATACTGAAATAGTTCCAAACTGGTTCAGTGGTCTGTTCTGATCATCAAAGGTCACGGGCAGCATGGGGTAACAGTAATACGTTATTTATTTTTAGTTATTTTAATAATAATGATAATGGTAATGGTAATAATTATTATTTGTATTATTATTATTATTGTTGTTATGTTATTATTAGTATCACCAAGACTAAATTAAACATGGGTTTAACATGAATTGTGCTATTGGTTTGTCAAGCAAACTGTAAATAATAATAATAATAAGAAGAATACACTAAACTGATATGCACACACAAATGTATATATATATATATATATATATATATATGTATATATATATATATACAACAAATAATGCACAAGAACAACAAATACAATGTAATATGTGCAGTACATTGTGCATCAAATAAGAGGACCAAGTACTAAGCATGTACTGTATATAGAACGTTTCCAGGTGGTGCAAATATTTGTGTAATAGGGAGATCTCAGGACATGGTGTTCCACAAGGTTAGGTTGTGCAAACACCGAGGATGTGTAAAATGTTAGCGGAGCAGTATACAGTCGCAATGTTAGAGGGAGTACTTTTGTGCGTGCAGTTTCAGGGTTGTGGGGTTTATAATGTTTAGTTTTGTTGCAGCAGGAGAGAGCAGAGTTCAGTTTGGAGACATCTTTGGCAAAGAAGCTGTTTCTGAGTCTGGTGGGACTGCAGTGAAGCTGGAACACCTTGTAGCAAGTAAAAGGGTCTGGGAGTGCAAGATGTTCAGTTCTTTGATGGCCAGCAGCTGGATGCTAGTTATAGGTTTGTAATGTTGGCTTTTCAGACTGATGTGCAGCTGTTCTATCAGACTGTGATGAACTAGTCCTGTTTCTCTCTGCTGTGTTTATAGACATTTTCCAGCAGTTGACTGGAGAGGTGGAGGCATTTTGAGCTGATGTGCCTTTTTTTCCTGGAAGGAGGTGTCCATGAGCAGTCCCCTGTGATGTGGATGCCGATGATCCAAGAACTGCTGATCCTCTCCAGTTCGTCCCCGCAGAGGTAACTGAAAGTGTGGCTCTGTGCCTCCCAAAGCTCACAATGAGCTCCTTTTGTTTCCTTAAAAAGACCCAGATTGTTCTTATCATACCACTCAACAGTATTTTGCACCCCTTCTTTGCAGGCTTAAGATTTGTTCCCATGACATCCTCATTTTAGTTACATTAAATAAATACAACATGGTCATGATTTATCTAAAACTTGCTAAAAAGTTTACAAAATATGGTCCCAAATGTGAAAGTCATGGGATCAATATCAATTTGTTTTTCATCCCCATGTCATGTGAGGTGCTCTGCGGGTTGGAACTATGGGCAGGGACATTACACTTTTGGGAATTTTCCTCAAGGTGCGCCTTTAGCCCTTTTGTATTCCTGTAATACATATCCAAGTTTACACATTAACAGGTATATGCCCCTGGAGATTTAGTTTGGTGCTCACACTTCATATACTGTATATGACCCATTAAATATAACTATAATAATAAAAAAAAATAATAATAATAGCGTTAATCATATTGTTGCATTTATTTACTTATAATAAAATATTAAAATATAAAAAAAATTAATTTGATAATGCTATTATATTTTTAAATAAAAAGTACGTATTCAGTAAAAATAAAATAATTTTAGAGTAAAATTAATACATATTTTTTAATAAGAATTATCATCACTTTCAAGCCTAAAATCGGCAAGCTTTTATTTTGTTAGGTTGCCAGTAAGTAATTATATGCGCTGGCAGTTTTAGCGCTGCTGAGTGAAGCGTGTCAGTGAATGAAATGTCACAGTTTTGCATTTTGCTCTGAAACTGGCAGCGCATACAGCAGCCTAGATTTATGCTTTCAGTTTGAATGGAAATCCTATACAGTATTACAGTTAGTCAATCTAAAACAGTGATTGTGCATTAACAGCTGTCAGCCAGTGCATTTTTTATTTTGGTCATGCACGCGCTTCTGTGCACCATTTTCCTGAATCTCTGCACATTAAGCACTTGTGTAAAGAATTGTACAATCTGACTTGTATAAAGAAGAAATAATGCATGAAGCTCCACCCTTTCAAAACAAAACAAAATGGCATCAATTTGGAGAAAATAGTTACAAATTGTCAGGAGAATGTATTTTTAGAGCACAGTACTCAAAGTACATTGGCATTTCAGAACCACTGATATATAGCAGCAAACTATGATGGATGACTCTGTCAGCTGCTCAAATGTTGACGTTGATGCATTGAACAAAATACTTTAGTTCAATGTCTAAGAGCAGTTTTAACTTTGAAATGACGGACCCTTTACCATAATATTATGTTTTTCAAGAATTATGACCGAAGTGAAGCCATTTTAACCTGACGCTGAGGCATTGTACTGTAAACTTGATATTTTTTTGAAAATGTTCCATTCGTCTGACAGTTTATATGCCTATTGTCAGAAAAAGGACAGCAGCAGAAATCCAGATCTCTCACAGCGAGGAGCGGCTTAGACAGGATAACAAGGTTTAACAATAGTTAATGAATAAACATGCTGATGTAGTGCTTGTCCATGTGTTCACTAGAGGTTTCTACCGAAGGCCTCTGTTCACATCTCTATGCACACGGCAGAGATTCTAGACTCAGAGGCAGGAATGAAATATTGATGGACACGGACAGTATTTTTTGACTGTCACACTCCAAGTAGTAAGAATGACCTTAAAGTTTGAGTCAATCTCAACAAATCTGTCAAGAACATGTCAAGGTTGTATTTCATCCCAAAAATCACTATACAAAACTCCATGCCATTGATGAACAAAGTATAGGCATGAGATAAGGATTTAAAACCTTACTTCTGTCCTTCTCTTCATAGTAGCAGAATTACATCAAAATGATGCAGTCATGGTAACACTTTATTACAGACATTCAGCTAACTATAAGTAACTTTGCAATTATGTCAACTCTTTAGAGTATTAAAAGAATTGTTTAGAGTTAGTAGAATAAGTTGACATGTAACAAAGCGTGATATAAGCAGACAGTCTACTAATACTCTACCGACTGCTAGATGACATGAAGTTGCTCATAGTTATCTGAATGTGATCTATCACTGTTACCTAGTATGCAGAGGCAACTGCTACTGAAACTAGAAGAGTACAAATGTTGTGATATTGTGAGACTTCGGCTGTGTTTATTTGTGTGACCCACTAACAAAATATGCTCTTTTTTTTCTAAAAAAGCATCTGCCAAAAAACATGAATGTAAATCGGTATGCCAATCAAAGAACACTGAATATGCAACACACCAGGTTGTGCTTTATGCAGCCGTATGGTTATAAAAGTGGAATAGAAAATCAAAACTGAGGTGTGATTTCTATGAACTTTTGGAAAATAAACTATTTTAGTTTCTTATAACGACACTTGAAAACAAAAAGACGAGAAACTTCTGAAGCAACTTATCAATGTACATCAAACCTCCCTCACTGTTCCTGTTCTTATAACCCATAATCATTCTGAGGCTCTCGATACATGGAGAATTGAACTTCCAGGCCCTCTGCTGGGCTTTGTCAATGCAGTTTGACTGTTCACGCAGAGACAGATGGTCAGTCAATACAAGGCTCTTCTGGTTACTGAACACAACCTAATAAGCTGCTTTCCAAAGTGAGCTGCGTAATTGCCTGCAGAGTATAGACAGCTATGGATCACTATCTATCTATCTATCCATCCATCCATCCGGATACACTCAAGGATTATATAAAACACAGCTCATCTGTAAAAGTTGAGGTAATGCACCACTCAAGGGGGGTGTGCTGCTGAAATAATTTACGTATAATTATGCAGTGTTTCTACGAAGTGCAGAGCTGCATAAAGTACACTGCTTTGAGTTCTGATCTGCTGGGAGTTGGTTTTCTGCATTAGAGCTGCTGTACTGAGCACACAGTCCCATAGCGTCAAACCTCTCCAGGAAGGCTGATATTTTTTAAATTGATAAAAAATGGAAATAGTTTGGCATAACCCTCATGGCTGACAAGACAAATGATTCTCAAGGTCACTGCACCATTTTTATTTATTTTTTTGGCCCAGGAGGTAAGGCACATTCAGAGATGCTTTGATTCTTTCTGGGTACACTCTCGAAGAAAAAGGTACAAAAGCTGTAACTGGGACTGTACCTTTTCAAAAGGCACACCTTTGTATCTAAAGGGTGGAAATTGTTACTTAAAAGTATATGTATTAGTATCTAAAAGGTACAAAAATGAACCTTTTGAAAAGGTACTGCTCCAGTGACAGCTTTTGAATTTTTTTTTTGAGTGTTTCTCTGTGATATTAATTAATTAAAAGTACTGTACAACTCCTTATTAACATAATAATAATAATAATAATAATAATAATAATAATAATAATAATAATAATAATACAATCCAATAGACTAGTAGGGCTAATAACTAACACAAGGCTTTCCATAAACAACAACAATGTAACACACATTAATATTAACACAAGTGACTTTAACAAGTAATATTAAGAATGTGACACTTTTGAAATTAAAAATTTTCCCACAATATTCCATTTTCAAGATATTACATTTTATTCCACTCTTTCAAAAAAAGAAAAAAAGTGTGTCCTTTGTGAGCCAGTGTCTACTGCTGCTGTGGATTCTCTTGGAATAGACCGTCAAATTTGTGCATAAAAATCATTGTGCTCATGACTCTCATTCCCTTTCTGTGTCTGCATGTACTTTGGATTCTTCTCTGACTAATCAAACTGGAAGTCTGCACATCACCTAACGCGCAGTTTTGTGCAACATACAGGAAATAAAAAAATAAGACATGACCACAGTTACTTCATAACTACAAACCGAATTCCGGAAAAGTTGGGACGTTTTTTAAATTTTAATAAAATGAAAACTAAAAGACTTTCAAATCACATGAGCCAATATTTTATTCACAATAGAACATAGATAACATAGCAAATGTTTAAACTGAGAAAGTTTACAATTTTATGCACAAAATGAGCTCATTTCAATTTTGATTTCTGCTACAGGTCTCAAAATAGTTGGGACGGGGCATGTTTACCATGGTGTAGCATCTCCTTTTCTTTTCAAAACAGTTTGAAGACGTCTGGGCATTGAGGCTATGAGTTGCTGGGGTTTTGCTGTTGGAATTTGGTCCCATTCTTGCCTTATATAGATTTCCAGCTGCTGAAGAGTTCGTGGTCGTCTTTGACGTATTTTTCGTTTAATGATGCGCCAAATGTTCTCTATAGGTGAAAGATCTGGACTGCAGGCAGGCCAGGTTAGCACCCGGACTCTTCTACGATGAAGCCATGCTGTTGTTATAGCTGCAGTATGTGGTTTTGCATTGTCCTGCTGAAATAAATCAGAATCAGAATCAGAATCAGAATGAGCTTTATTGCCAGGTATGTTCACACATACGAGGAATTTGTTTTTGTGACAGAGCTCCGCAGTGCAACATAACAGCGACAGAACAAAAAACACAATAAGGAATAAAAAATACAAAAAAATACAAATAGGTGGGTAAGGATTGACAATATACAAATTGACAATGTATGGCAGGTATATTAAAAAGAGCATTTATGTATGTACATGTATATTATGTGGAAAAATTGTAACTGTACGCTAAGTATGTGTCTTTGGATAAATAAGTGTATGTGTATATAAATATAAATATAAGTAGTATAGTGTGTTCCATGTATGTACATGTATATTATGTGCAAAAGATTTACGTGTACGCTAAGTATGTGTGTTGGATAAAAAGTGTAGTGTATATAAATATAAATAGTGTAGTGTGTCCCACAGTTATTATCAGCTGTTCATAAGATGGATTGCCTGAGGGAAGAAACTGTTCCTGTGTCTGGTCGTTCTGGTGCTCAGTGCTCTGTAGCGTCGACCAGATGGCAACAGTTCAAAGAGGGAGTGTGCTGGATGTGAGGGGTCCAGAGTGATTTTAACAGCCCTTTTGCTCACTCTGGATAAGTACAGTTCTTGAATAGATGGGAGGGTTGTACCGATAATTCGCTCAGCAGTCCGGACTACCCTCTGTAGTCTTCTGAGGTCCGATTTAGAAGCTGAGCTGAACCAGACAGTTACTGAAGTGCAGAGGATGGATTCGATGATGGTGGAGTAGAACTGTTTCAGCAGATCCTGTGGCAGGTTAAACTTCCTCAGCTGGCGAAGGAAGTACAACCTCTGCTGGGCCTTTTTCACAATGGAGTCAATGTGAATGTCCCACTTCAGGTCCTGAGAGATAGTGGTGCCCAGGAACCTGAATGACTCCACTGCAGTCACAGTGCTGTTCATGATGGTGAGTGGGGGGAGTGCAGGGGGGTTTCTCCTGAAGTCCACGATCATCTCCACTGTTTTGAGCGTGTTAAGCTCCAGGTTGTTGAGACTGCACCAGACAGCCAGCTCTTTAACCTCCTGTCTGTAAGCAGACTCGTCACCGTCCTGAATGAGGCCGATGAGTGTGGTGTCATCTGCAAACTTCAGGAGCTTGACAGAGGGGTCCTTAGATGTGCAGTCATTAGTGTACAGGGAGAAGAGCAGTGGGGAGAGAACACAGCCCTGGGGAGCTCCGGTGCTGATTGTACGGGTGCTGGATGTGTATTTTCCCAGCCTCACTAGCTGCTGCCTGTCTGTCAGGAAGCTGTTGATCCACTGACAGACGGAGGTGGGCACGGAGAGCTGAGTTAGTTTGGGCAGGAGGAGGTTTGGGATGATCGTGTTGAAGGCAGAGCTGAAGTCCACAAACAGGATCCTCACATAGGTCCCCGGTCTGTCTAGGTGTTGCAGAACATAATGCAGTCCGATGTTTACTGCATCGTCCACAGACCTGTTTGCTCTGTAGGCAAACTGAAGAGGATCCAGCAAGGGTCCAGTGATGTCCTTCAGGTGGGCCAGCACCAGTTTTTCAAATGACTTCATGACTACAGACGTTAGAGCCACAGGCCTGTAGTCATTTAGTCCTGTAATTTTGGATTTCTTTGGGATGGGGATGATGGTGGAGCGTTTGAAGCATGAAGGGACTTCGCACAGCTCCAGCGATCTGTTGAAGATCTTTGTGAAGATGGGGGCCAGCTGGTCAGCACAGGATTTCAGACAGGCTGGTGTAACACAATCTGGGCCTGGTGCTTTTTTCCTTTTCTGCTTCCTGAAGACCTGGCGCACCGCATCCTCGCTGATCTGTATTGCAGGTGTGGGGGAGAGGGGGGATGCAGGAGGTGTGAATGGTGAGAGCGCTTGATTGGAGAGGTGTTCAGGGTGGATTGCAGGAGTTGTGAGTGGTGTGAACAGTTGTTTGGAGAGGCATTCAGGGTTGGTTGCAGGAGTTGTGAATGGTGAGAGCGGTTGATTGGAGAGGTGATCAGGATGGGTTGCAGGAGCTGTTAATGGTGTGAATGGTTGTGTGGAAAGGCATTCAGGGTTGGTTGCAGGAGCTGTGAATGGTGTGAACGTTTGTTTGGAGAGGCATTCAGGGTTGGTTGCAGGAGTTGTTATTGGTGTGAACGGTTGTGTGGAGAGGTGTTCAGGGCAGGTGATGGGTGTTCTTTCAAACCTGCAGTAAAACTCGTTCAGATCATCTGCCAGTCGTTGATTTTCCACAGTGCTGGGGGGTGGTGTCTTGTAATTGGTGATCTTCTTTAGGCTTTTCCACACTGATGCGGAGTCGTTCGAAGTGAACTGAGTCCTTATTTTTTCAGAATAATTCCTCTTTGCCACTTTGATCTCCTTTTCCAGTGTGTATTTAGCCTGTTTATACAAGACATTGTCCCCCTTCACGTAAGCATCTTCTTTGGCCTGACGGAGCTGTCTGAGTTTTGCAGTGAACCACGGTTTGTCATTGTTGTAATTTAGTTGAGTCTTGGTAGGAATACACATATCCTCACAGAAACTGATATATGATGTTACGGTCTCTGTGAGTTCGTCCAGATCGGTGGCAGCAGCTTCAAAAACACTCCAATCAGTGAGGTCAAAACAAGATTGTAAATCCTGCTCTGCTTCATTAGTCCATCTTTTTACAGTCCTTAATACAGGTTTAGCTGATTTTAGTTTCTGCCTGTAGGTCGGTATAAGATGAACCAGAAGGTGATCAGAACGTCCCAAAGCTGCTCGTGGAACAGAGTGAAATGCATCCTTTATTGTTGTGTAACAGTGATCCAATATATTACTGTCTCTTGTGGGACAAATAACATGCTGTCTGTATTTTGGCAGTTCACGGGAGAGATTGGCTTTATTAAAGTCCCCAAGAATGATTAAAACAGAGTCTGGGTGTTGTTGTTCTGTCTCTGTGATCTGCTCAGCGAGTTTCTGTAAAGCTGAGCTCACGTGCGCTTGAGGAGGGATGTAAACACTAACCAGAATGAACGAATGAAACTCCCGCGGCGAATAGAACGGCTTGCAGTTAATGAAGAGCGTTTCGAGATTTGAGCAGCACGTCTTCTTTAACACAGTTACATCTGTACACCACCGTTCATTGATGTAAAAGCATGTCCCGCCGCCGCGCGATTTCCCCGTTGATTCTGCGTCGCGATCCGCTCTAAACAGCTGAAAGTCCGGCAGATGGAGCGCGCTGTCCGGAATGGTGTCATTCAGCCAAGTTTCCGTGAAACACAGAGCAGCAGAGTGGGAGAAATCTTTATTTGTCCGAGAGAGCAGAAGCAGTTCGTCCGTTTTGTTGGGTAGAGAGCGGAGATTTGCCAGATGGATGCTAGGCAACGGCGTTCGAAATCCGCGTTTTCTGAGTCTCACGAGCGCTCCCGCTCGCTTTCCCCGCCTGCGCGTCCTCTTGAAGCGTGTGATCAGGGCAGCCGCTCCGCCGACAAGAATGTCCAGCAAAACATCAGAATAGTCGAAAACCGGTGAAATATCGGGAGATGTGTGTTGCCGAATATCCAGCAATTCGTCCCTGGTGAAACTGATTGCAGGAATATAACTAAAGACAGGACAAACTAACAAAAACACAAAAACAACTGCAGAGCACGTCACGGAGGCAGCCATCCTGTATCGGCGCCACTCAGAGTGGCCTTCCCTGAAATAGACGTTGTTTGGAGGGAAGCATATGTTGCTCTAAAACCTTTATATACCTTTCAGCATTCACAGAGCCTTCCAAAACATGCAAGCTGCCCATACCGTATGCACTTATGCACCCCCATACCATCACCCCCATACCATACCATACCATGATGCTGGCTTTTGAACTGAACGCTGATAACATGCTGGAAGGTCTCCCTCCTCTTTAGCCCGGAGGACACGGCGTCCGTGATTTCCAACAAGAATGTCAAATTTGGACTCGTCTGACCATAAAACACTATTCCACTTTGAAATAGTCCATTTTAAATGAGCCTTGGCCCACAGGACACGACAGCGCTTCTGGACCATGTTCACATATGGCTTCATTTTTGCATGATAGAGCTTTAGTTGGCATCTGCTGATGGCACGGCGGATTGTGTTTACCGACAGTGGTTTCTGAAAGTATTCCTGGGCCCATTTAGTAATGTCATTGACACAATCATGCCGATGATTGATGCAGTGTCGTCTGAGAGCCCGAAGACCACGGGCATCCAATAAAGGTCTCCGGCCTTGTCCCTTACGCACAGAGATTTCTCCAGTTTGTCTGAATCTTTTGATGATGTTAAGCACTGTAGATGATGAGATTTGCAAAGCCTTTGCAATTTGACGTTGAGGAACATTGTTTTCCACAATTTTTTTACGCAGTCTTTCACAGATTGGAGAGCCTCTGCCCATCTTTACTTCTGAGAGACTCTGCTTCTCTAAGACAAAGCTTTTATAGCTAATCATGTTACAGACCTGATATCAATTAACTTAATTAATCACTAGATGTTCTCCCAGCTGAATCTTTTCAAAACTGCTTGCTTTTTTAGCCATTTGTTGCCCCCGTGCCAACTTTTTTGAGACCTGTAGCAGGCATTAAATTTTAAATGAGCTAATTAAGTGGATAAAAGTGTAAAATTTCTCAGTTTAAACATTTGCTACGTTATCTATGTTCTATTGTGAATAAAATATTGGCTCATGTGATTTGAAATTCCTTTAGTTTTCATTTTATTAAAATTTAAAAAACGTCCCAACTTTTCCGGAATTCGGGTTGTAGACTACAGCACCTGTGTTTTACCAGGTGGAATTTGTGTTGTTGTTTGTATTGTATATTTAAGTATTTAAGCTTCAATTATATTCATTTAACACTGTTGGCTCATTTACTTAATTTTAATTGTAAAACCAATCATAGAATACACAAAAAATGCTACATAAATTGATCATGAAAGAAGCTCTTACGTTTTCTTTTTTCTTTTTCCTTTTTTTTTGTTTTTAGTATGTATCTATGTATGTAGTAGTAATGTCAAATCTCACAATAATTATGCATTGAAAATTACTGCCTCAAAAAGATTTACACAAAGGTTTCACATCAGTGATATCAAATGCTCATTGATTCTTATATTTATATATGAATGCATTGGCATTTTTGATAATTTCATGTCTAATTTATATATTATCTTATTTATATATTGAATGTGATATTATACGTGATATAAAAGTTAATATTTCAATGACATTTTAATATTATAGTGAATATTTTACATTTCTATAGCTGCAAATATGTCCGCAAATATGTTTACACTTTAGATGTTGTCAATAAATCCAAATTGTTCATAACTACATATCATAAAAAATATGTTTTTGTAAATTTTACACTCTAATACCTATACTGCATAAACAAAGAGACCAGACTGTATATTTACAACACACTTTCATTGCAATTCATAACATTTACATTTAAGTAAAAATATGTGGCAAATTTGTATGAATGTGCATAATCTCATATATACTATATTTTGTACAATATGATTACATACTGCTAAAGGCTTGCTTTGGGTTGAGCAAGTAATGCTTATTATAAAAAAATAAAATATACAAATTCATAAGAAATCACCAACTCTGATAATATTTACATTGTAATATTAATTGAATAATGTATTGTCATAAGGCAAATTCTCTCCTCTCTTTATTAAAGACCATTCATTATTGTTGCTATTAGCACCACAGCCATTGTAACCATTTAATATTTTTTATAGACTTTGAAAATAACTTGTCAAAATGACATGGATGCACTAGTGAACTTCAACTACTATGTTTAGTTTTGAATAAACTCGTTCTGTAAAAACAAAGCATACATACTTTACAACATTGTATTACTGCAGTGCACCCACTCAGAATCTTTCAGGTTTTTACAACAAGGACAGTTTTCATATGATGTTTTTGTTGTTAAATATTGATGCATGTTGAAATAAATATATAAACTGATTGCTATTATGTATATAATAGCATCAGCTAAGGATGTAAATGACCTCAGTGTTGCATATGGTCTGGCCTCCAAGTGCCCTTAAATCCCCATCATACTGTAGACTCCAGCAGGACTGCTGAAAAGACTGGTCATCGAGATCATCCATCTCTTCATGCAAAGAGCTCCCACTGAAATCTCTCCATCCTTGTGCCCTAATGGTGCCCAAACACTATTATAATGGATTTAGCCAAACAGTTTCTTTGCGGATCACATTTTCAAGGAGGCAGGAACGCAAACCCCATGACATTGTAAAGTGTGAACAAGTATAAATGCACAAGTGTAAAACACACCTACAGCCAATGTCAGGGATCTAGAAGGAGGACCCAGTTGCAGTGTGAGTAACAAGGGTTTGACAAAACAGACCATTCCATGGGCCTTCTTGACCATTAGTTCTGAAGTACCCCAGATGCCAGACAAGGGAACCAGTGGACAGGAACAGGTAACACCACAAAAAGACAAAACAAGGCTCCGCAGGAACAAATTACTCCCAGTATAAGGAGATAAATAAACCAAATAACTGATAAAGAGTACAGTAACAAATAAATAAATAATAATAATTACCAATTTAACCAACACACTAACTTAACTTTTTACAAGAATAATCAAGCAAAAATGAAAAGGCAAAGATCAGGATTAGAAGAACTATATTAAATGAAAGCAAAAGGCAAGAACAGACAAAATGCTAAAACAAGGAGCAAGTCAAGAACATGGAACTACAAAGGACTGGACAAGACAAGGACACAAGACCAATAAGGCAGGAAGACAGGGCCACATCCTCAGACAGAGACAAAGACTGTGACAGAAGGGGTGAGAATGACCATGAACCGGCCGAGACAATAGGGCAAGTGGCACTATAAATAGGGAGGAAAACACGAGGAACAGGTGAGCACAATTAGACCAACAAGGCTAACTAGAGGGTGTGGTAAAGAGGAAATGAGGAAGGGCTAGAGAAGTACATGGGCTAGGAAAAACAATAAGCTAGGCCATGTGCTGACACAAGACATAGAAACAAGAAACAAACACAAGACAAACAGAGTGTTAGGGTAAAACCCTGACATTCAAAGTAAAACAATGTCTAGTCCCATCTAATGATGTTATCGTTAACAAGGTTCGGGAGGAGCGGGTCAGATACTTAGCGTTATCAACACAGGTGGACCACAATCTAGTAATCAATCCCACAGTACAAATATAGCTGACTTCTATCCATTACCAGTTAATCAGCATCCCTCCTCCACCCGTCTCTTCCCTTCGAGTTCAATTCATAATTAGACGGGTAAGGGGGGGGGGGGGGGGGTACTCTAAGTTCGGGCCATTCCCGAGCTCGGAGCCCTTCCCCGGACAGCCCGCCAATTACGCATACCATACCTCAGCTAATTATATGTAAGCATGAACTCGTGAATTACATTCTACCAAACAGTACTTGTTTATTTGACTCAAAGGTGGTCTAAAACACTTGTGCCCATATCAGTTTTGCATTAGTGGTAAACAGATTTGGCTTGATGTTTGCAATGGAGGGCTCGAGCTCCGATAGCCCCCTATGGACAGATAAATAGAAAGATAAATAAAGATGCATAACAAGGAGGAGATGGGAAGGAGGAGGGATGTCAAAAGAACTAACAATGGAGAGGCTGTTTTTTTATAGACTTGGATATTAATTGGAAGATTAGATGGGCTAGGGTTACCAAACATCCAGCACTGAGCATACCGATCACTGTATGACATCAAAGTACCATGAGAGCGATTCAATAGCACAAGAAGCCGTCTGCTCTCTAGAGCTCTCCAGTACTTTTTCATACAACAATTGGTGTGCACAGCACAAACAAAACCAAAACGTGGATATTTTAGGCAATATAGAAATCCTGGCCAGGACGTGTACTGGGAAAATGGCACATTTGGTCACCCTAAGATGGGCGTACTCCTCCTAAAATTATGTTAATAACTTGTTGACATGTTTTGGAGCTTGAGATTTAGGCACATTAATATATATATATATATATATATATATATACATACACACAATATTATATTTTGTAAATAAATTATGCCTTGTGTAGTAAAGAAAAAAAAGCTAAAAAAAGGGAAATATTCATACAGAAAGCATTTGACTCCAAAGTTGCTGTTTATTTGCAAGCTTGTGAAATTAATATCAGAATGCATTCCATGTGTCTCTCAACTTCATTCTCACCTGCAGGTAGTGTAAAAAGCCTCGGGAATTGCAGACGAACAAGATGCTGTTTATCTCTCTCTTTCACATCTGTTATAAAGGAGAAGAAAATGAGATTCACAATTTTTATAACTCAATTTAATTTACGGCATATTTGTATAGTGATCCCCTTGAGAAGGCACAAATATATATGAATAAAAAATGAGAAGAAACCAGTAGATTAGAACAACAAAAAAAGGCAACAAAGTGTCTGTGATTCAAGGGATCAGAGTTAGCCTGCTTGCCATGATCTGGCTATACATTAATAGAATAAATATTTTGTGAGCAAACATGAAATTATGAATAAAATATATAATTGTTCATATACATCTAAATTATATTCATAATATATACACTAACTGGCCACTTTATTAGAAACAACTTACTAGTACTGGTTGGGTCCCTTTTGTCTTCAGAACTGTCTTAATTTTTCATGACAGAATTAACAAGATGCTGGAAGCATTACTTAGATATTTCAGTTCATATCTATATGATAGCATCATGATGTGAATCTCAAGTTCCTCCACGTCCCAAAAGTGCTCTACTGAGATCTGGACACTGTGGAGGCCATTTGAGTTTAGTGAACTCCCCATCAAGAAGCCAGTTTGAGTTGATCAGAGCTTTGGGACATGGAGTGTTATCTTGCTGGAAGCAGCCATCACAATATGGGAATACTTTAGTCATAAATTTATAGATGTAGTCAGTAGAAATACCCTGCAGCATTTAAACTAAGCTCAATTCTGAAGGACCCAAAATGTGGCAAGAAAATATTTCCACACCGTTACACCACAACCAGACTGAACTGTTGATCCTTGGCAGAACAGATCCATGCTTTTGTATTTTTTTACCCCAAATCCCGACCCTAACATCCAAACGATGCAGCAGGAATCGAGACTCATCGAAGCAGGCAACCTTTTCCAATCTTCTCTTGTCCAGTTTTGGTTAGCCCGTGTGAATTGTAGCCTGATTCTCCTGTTGTCAGCTGAAAGGAGTGGCACTCGGTGTATCTTCTGCTGCTGGAGCTCATCTACTTTAAGGTTCAGAGATGCTCTTCTGCAAACCTTTGTTGTAACAAATGGCTATTTGAGTTACCGTTGCCTTTCTATCAGTTCAAAGCAATTCTCCTCTGACCTCTGGCATCACAAACTTAAGGTGGTTGTGTGTGAAAATCCCAGTAGATCATCAGTTTCTGAAGTACTCAGACTAGCCTGACTGGCACCCACAATCATGCCACATTAAATCAACTTTTTACAATATGGCTCAAAAATTCCTCCTGCTAAATTGAATTGCTCTTGAGTAAAGATGGCAGATTTAAAACTTCCTAGGAGTCCTGCTCCAGCTGAGCAGTTGAATAGGACTACTAGGAGATAACTCTCTCCATGTATTATAGACCTGGCTTTGATGTAGATATAGTAGCAAGTCTTCAGTGTTGTTTTCATCAGCAAAAAGCATATGGCAGACTGACAAAGCAGGAAAATCACTCACAGCTGAGACCACTTCAAACTCATCAACTCCTGTTACAAAGGAAGCATGGGTGGCTCAGCTTGGTGAATAACCCAAAGGGGTTATTGCCTATTGATGTCTTTCCTGACTCTGTAGCCAATAAAAAAGACTGAACTGGGGCCGCTGGCGCCATTAGACCATTCTCAGAGTGTCTTCACAGCGCCAACATTTCATAAATGATGTGGCACAACAGCCAGAACATCTGCACTTTTGTATTTTGAAAATAAATGTTTCCATATCATTTTTTTGGTGCAAAACTAAGATCAGCTGACTGTTGTTGTTTGAAAATGATAATCACAAATTGTAATCTTTTTCATAAAAAAAAAAAATAAAACACATAAAGAAATAACGCAGTTGCAGTTTTAGTTATTGCTGCAATATTTATAGAATTACTGAAACTTAAATGATTAAAAGACAAGATTGTATGCTGTTGCTAATTTATTTTCAGGTCATTCATCTTTACTGTGAAGATGAAGCAGATGAAGATGGGTAGTGAACAAGGAAATTCAATCAGACTTGTATTCACAGATTAAGTAGAATTTATGGGCTAGCTTATATATTATGTGTCCTGATATCTGCAGATGATGATGATAAGTTACAGACTCGACCTTGAGCGATCCGGAGATCTTTCTATATCATTTGTGAATGCGGAGACTGCTCAAACCAACACACCACAAAAAAATAAAAATTAATAATAATTCATTTTATTGGTTAATGATAAGTTTCTTTACAATACTGTATGTGGTCAAAACCTGTAATACATTGGACTGTCATTTTAACAGTTAATTTATGGTTTTTGGAAGTGGAAAAAGGACATTCTTATAAATGTACAGCGAACTAACTTAAAATGACACTTCATATTTCATGTATTTTTAAATGATGTTCCTTCTTAGTTTCTTCTTTTTTTAATTTATTTATTTTTTCTTCTTAACAGTTATGTACATTAGTTATTTATGTTACATCTTATGTTGTCAAAGTAATGTTTAGTTGTATTATGTAGGGTCATGTGTGTCACCGTGATGGTGTTATGGTGTTCAGTTATTTGTGTGAGTGATGCTATGTGTATAAATACTATATATAAAAGGTAGGAATGATGCATCGTGATTCTGTTTGATTATTTTTGTTTTTACCATAAATTTCACACCCCCCCCCATTTTGTTCTTCAGTGTGGACCATTTTTGATGGTATGAAATCCATATTCAGGCAGCTTCAAAGTAATCGACACAACCCAAGCCAACAAATAAGGGTCTTCCCTAGTGAAACAGTCAAATAAATAATATTAATAATAAAAAAATAAATAAACTCACACTCAAACTTCCAAAATTCAACTTTAACCCCCCCCCCCCCCCAAAAAAAAAACTTTAATCTCATAATGCTACGACTTTATTCTCATAATATGAGTTTCCTCCCCTTTCAAAATATTACAACTTTAATATCATATTGCTATGACTTTAGTCTCCAAATATTATGACTTTATTCTCAAAAGGTCACAGCTTTAATCTCAAAATGTTAAGACTTTATTCTTATAATTTTGTCTTTATTCTCAAAATATTTTGAATCTAATCTCATAATCTTGGATTTATTTATTTATTTTACGTGGCCCTAAAATGCTGTCATAGAGAGTATTTTCAGAATAAAAGCAAAAAGTGTAGACATTTGATTTTGGCCAGCGGTAGACAGTGCACTTGAGAAACTTGGCCAGTTTAGTGCATACTCTATATAGCCAGCCTTCATAATTATGACAATGAGGTTGAACCTCAGTGAGAAAGACTTATCTTTATTTGGGAAGGAGAAAAAGGTTAGAGGTTGGAGGCTTATTAAAACTTTTACTAATGGATGTCTTAACATAATCTATAATTTCTAGTGCAATTAACTTGTGATTAATGCTGTGAGCTTCTGAAAGTGGTTGTCAGTCATTCACACAACACAATAATCAATGTTCTGGCCAAACAATCAAGGCACATTGAATTTGGCTGTTAATCATGGAGAGAGATCACTGGGGATCGTAATTACATTATGTTTATTACTGATGTGCTACTTCTTTTAGTCGGTTGGGTGGAGTGATTAAGTGAGACGTTGCTTTGATGCTGGTTACTGTTTCGCCGTTCTGACCGTTTGAGATCATCTTTTCTCTTGTAAACTACAAGGGAACAAGCTTTATAAAGCAGTGACTGCTATTAATCTCAATCAATAGTGTTTATGCATTTGTAATTGCATGTAGTTAGTTTAAAAGAAAGTAATATGTATTTACACAGTAAGTACATTGTATCAAATGCTTATTTTGTATAACATATAATAATTAAAGATGCATAATATGAAATAAGCCTATAATCACATATGATGAATTCAGTCAATTCATACATTTGGTAAATATTTCAATTGTTAGACAGTCCTATTCTTTTTCTTAATGTTATATAAGAAATATTGGCCACACTTAACTTTAAGTTCCAGTTAAGTGTGCAGAGGTACGTATTTCCCATGAGACCAGGTTGCTATTAACAATGACTTATAGCTGCATTGCAGATATGAAATTCATATTCAAGAGTTGCCACTTGTTCTGCTGTCCAGTGACTCAAATATAACAGATGTCTCTCCCAGTGTAGGTCCTGTCACGTGACTCAGAGCATCAGGACTTCAACACACCTTTCAACAAAAGCATAATGCGTAAAGCGTAATACCTCCACATAAAAAAACGTTCAGCTAGCATGACAATATTGCTGTAGGTTTGAAGCAAGCGGATGGTGAACACTTTGAACAGTCAAAATAGAGCAAGAAAATGAGAGGGTGTATCTGTATTTGTGCTTAGAAAAGAAAAGAAAAATCCTGGGAACACTTTCTATGAAGCCTGTATTTATAATACATTATAAGGGTATTCTTAAGGCATTATAATGAATGCATAATGCATTATAAAAAACCTCATAATATGTTGTATCATCTCATGAATATTCATAAGAACAGTTTTAATATATTATAATATTTAGTTGTGGTTATAGCTTTTAAGATTATGATGATTTATAACACAATGAACATGTTGCATCAACTTCTACAATGGATTATATTTCTCATGTATTATAAGTCTCATATCTTGACATTTTTCTAATGCTAGTTTACTTAAAGTGGTCAAAGACCTATTATAAGTAGTAATAATAATATTAATAATAACTTTTTTTTCATAAGATCAGATATCAGAATGTGTGATATGACACATTTGCTTTGAACCATTTTTATTGTAATATCAGTTTGATTATTTTGATGCTACCCATTTAGACAGCTGGTGATAAGTAACTCTGAATCTACATCTCAACTAGCGGTCAGTAGAGTATTAGTATGTCTGCTACTGTAAATATATGCTAACACTTTATTTTGATGGTCAACCAACAGATAAACTGACTGTAAGTGTCTTTGCAAGTATGTCAGCTTATTCTACCACACTAGATTCATCCATTCTTGAGCATACTAATACTCTAATGAGAGTTAGTTGGGATGTAGTTGCAAATTTGCTTATATTCGATTGATTAAGGGGAAGTCAAAGTAAAATGTAACCATATGAAACATGGATTTTTTTTCAGTTGCAGTATTAATCTCACATCAATTAATTAACATTAGCTCCACAGGAAACACTCAAATAACACTCAAATAACATCTAACCACTAATAAGCTGTAGTAAGATACTGTGCAGATCTGAAATCAACAATGTCAAGATATGATACAGTCCATTATACTGTAAATGAAGTAGATTTAATATGTTGTTCATTGTGTGTTATAAAAAATCAAGCTTAAACTTATAACCGGAAATACATAAGTATTATTATGTATTATAACTGTTGTTATGATTATTCATGAGATGATACAACATATAATAAGATTTTTTATAATGCATTATGCATTCATTATAATGCCTTAAGAATACGCTTATAATCTATTATAAATACAGGCTTCATAGAAAGTGTTTCCAAAATCCTTTCTGGTGCTGTGATACATACCAGAAAAAACAAAAAAACAAAAGACCAATTGATTTTTTATTTTATTTTTCTCAAATGTTTAAATATTCTTTCGATGTTAGACTATGTGTGTTGTAGTCGATCTCAATGTACTTGCATGTGCACCAAAACAATCTTTTTTCCATCTTGTTTATATTTTTGCTTCAGCAACTTCCACATAATATTACATCAGGAGTTTTGTCTGCTATTCATTGGTTTTTGCTTTCAAACAGGGCCAGCATGTTTAAACTTGCAATGGTTGACCTGTGCAATGTATGGGTGTAACGCTATAGCTTGACACTTTGCTGCATAAAGTGAAATGCATTAGGGAATGATGAAGAGCATCATGTGAAAGGGTCTGTGTTTGGAAATATGTGATGATCACATAAAAATAACAACAACATGGGGCAAAATGACATTTTCAGACCTGAAAGAGAATAGGATTTGAAAGCCGATTCATGGAATAGTAAAGCATATTCTGGAGATCTTTCACTTTTTTTGGTTTGTGAGCCACACTCTTTGTACTTGTGTGTTCATCAGTGTTAGAGCAGCTAGTTCTAATAAATACACTGTTTAAATTCCACTGAAGGCATCCAAACTATGTACAAATAATGGGTTACATTTTATTTGAAGGGATCCTTGTTACAGTGTAATAATACATTTAAGTACTAATATTAATTAATTGCATGCACTTACTTTATGGTGAGCGTTAGGCTTTTTGAAGGTTGATTGCATACAATTATGCATTATTTATTGTTATTATAATACCAAGTACATTTACTGTGTGTAACAAGGACACAACATAATAAAATGTTATAGAATAATGTATTTTTTGTTCATTGAATATTTTGGTAACTCTTTATTTTACTGTGTCCTTGTTGCAAATTATGCTTGATTACACGCAGCTAACTAGCTAGAGCTGCAACTAACGATAATTTTTTCTGTCGACTAATCTAACGATTATTTTTTCGATTAGTCGACTACTCTAACGATTATTTTTATTACAATAAATAATTAATCTAATGTTCTTTTTTGATTAGCTAATGAATCCTTTGGATAACTTTACAAAAAAATATAAGTACAACTTCTAATATAATATTTTAAACTTTATTCATTTTCAACCAATGTGGTTGAAGTTTTTACAGTATACAAAAATAAAGAGGCAAAGAAAATTATTTTACTATGGTAAATATGAGTTTCCGATAGCGTTTATAATTAAACCACAGTAGGCACAAATTTACAGTTGTCTGAGACATCATGAAATGTTTAGCATCACAAAAATGGAAGCGATGCGGTCGCGACGCACACGCGCACGCGAAAACAGGCGCGTCCGCAACGCATCTGGTTAAAAACATCTCAACTTTTCAGAATGCTGCAAGCGCACCGCTGGTCATGTGACAAGAACTAACTAATCAGCTTCATCCTTTCCCGTAAGAACGTTGAAAGCTCAGCTAAGATGAGGGAACAGCTGATCATAGCTGTATATGGATTGCCATTTTGAAATAAATTTAGTAGCAGAGCTACTGCAAGCGATTTTTAGTGCTGCAAATCCATTTATCCTTTGCTGAAATTTCTGCGTCTTCATGGAGAGAGCACGTCATGGTTGCTTAGCAACGGCAGACGCCCCAGGGGCGCAACTGCCCGAGCGCTTTGGAAAGAAGGAGAAAGCGGCGCGACTAGCGTTTTACACTTGTTTTTAGGCTAGATATGTGAATGCCCCTAACGCATGTTCGAAACCCCCGCCAACACAGACTTACTTTATTTTTTATTTTATCCTTACTTTAGCCGCTACGGGTGATCATACCAATAACTTGTAATCTTTACAAGAATATCAGGATCATGCAATGAGCAAGTCTGCGTTTATTAGGCACTTAATAATATCACATCAGTTTGTGCTTTTAGAATCGCTGAATCTGCTGCGGTCGTTCAATCACATCTGCAGCAGAGACCTGAATAAGGGAAGTTGGTCACCAGATCACACAGTAACCAGAGTAACCGGTGTTACCACAGTAACACCGGAGAGCGCCAGGATGTTTTCCTCTGAGATGCTCGTGCATCGCATTTGTTCTGCCGTGGTACACCAAATTGGTTTTGCAAAGGGAACAAAGGGCCATTTTATTTGGCCCTCTGTTTAAAGTATTCCCATACTTTTGATAACAGTGGTCTCTGTTTTTGTGATAGAATGCAACTTTCTCCATTCACAGTATGCCATTACGCGAGATGTAAACAGTGTGACGCGTCGACGCATTTCACGCACGTCGACGTATTTTTGTAGTCGAAGTAATCGATGAGGTCGACGCGTCGTTGCAGCACTAATATATATATATATATATATATATATATATATAGTGTTACTCTTATAATAAAAATCAATAATGCATAACTACATGCACTTAACCCTAAGACAAATCCTAATCCTAACCATATTTATTTATTTGTTTATTTAACAGGGACAGTGTATGGCACTCAGCCATACCAGAATCAGCTACAAGCTAAATTTCATCTGTAGTCCCTGGGCATGACGAGGTAACATACAATTAACAATCACATATAAATATACCATAAAAACGTCATTACGCAGGTAGGCTTTCAGACAACAAAATTTCACATTCTTAAAAAAACCAATAAAACAAAACAACAGAACAAAATAAAGTGCAATATTAATAGACACAACAATACAATGTTAGGATACGACAAAAAATGAGTTTTTTGAATTTATGATTAATGGGTACATGATTGTATCGATTTTAGCCATAATTTTAATTTATATTTAAAACAAGTAAATGTACTGATGTCTCTAATCTCATTTGGGACTGAATTCCAGTACTTAGAGGCTCTGATAGAGAAGGCTGATCTGCCAAACTCAGTACGTCTGTACTGAACGGCACAGTGACCTCTACTGTTTGCCCTGGTTGTTCTCCGACTATCTGAGAGCAATAAAATGAGCTCCTTTAATAGGGGCGCAGCCAGATTATTAATTATTCTGTAAACTAAACAAACATTGGTAAAGCACATAAAATTGTCAAAAGTCAAGAGTTTGTGCTTTTGGATAATATTGCAGTAGTGATAACCTGATGGCTTTTTATCTAATACTTTGAGAGTTTGTTTATATAGCGTTTGTAGTGGAGCAAGTATTGTTCTTCCAGTTTGTGACCAACTTGTGATGCAGTATGTAAAATGTGAGAAAATCATTGAGTGCATATACAATTTAGCAGCATCTAGAGGTAACTGATTACGGATGTGTCTAAAATTTCTTAAATTAAATTTAACAGTATTACAAACCTGCTTTATATGTTTCTTAAAAGACAACTGTGAATCAAGAGTAACTCCCAGATATTTAAAATGTGACACAATCTGGATTTTTTCCCCATTTACAGCGACATCTGGCTGATTTTAATTTTTCCTTATATAAAAATACATACACACAGTTTTACTGACGTTTAGCGTCATGCAAGACTCAGAGAGCCAGGTGGCAATTTTTGCCATTGCTGCTGTTAATTTGGTTGCCATTTCATATCTGTCTCTTCCATGTGCCAGAATGACCGTGTCATCTGCATACATTTGGGTGTCAACTTGAGGACATGCTAGTGGTAGATCGTTAACATATAGACTGAATAACAAAGGGCCTAAGACTGAGCCTTGCGGGACGCCAACAGAACAGCTACTGAATGATGACATTTTATTCCCAACTCTGGTGCTTTGTTTTCTCATGGTGAGATAGGACTCCATCCATTTCATAGCATCATCAGAAAAATTTAAGTTTGACAAATTAGAGTTTGAAAACCATATAGTAAGTATATGTAGTTAATTAATATTACTCAGTACATAAATGTATAATTACACTGTAACCACAATTCTGTTATGCATGTTCATGCTATGTACTTATTATAGTAAGAACAACTGGGTAATATCTATGTTACCTTATATCACCCAATAGTTTAATATGCCAGCACTACAGTATAAGTGCACATACTGTAAAATAAAGCACTACCCAAACTCTAATTCTTACCCTATACTAAATACATTAAATACCAGAAGGACAAAAAAACAATGTGTTAGAAAATGTGCACAATATGTGAAACTGGAAGGAACGGGTTTAGCGTTCCATGCAGTGTGTTCTGGTTGTATATTGTGTATATGGGCGAATGGTGAGTCATGGGTCATTTGTGTATTTCATTCATACAGGACATTTCATATTGTGCTCAGCATACTTATTATACAGCAGAAATACTTGGTAGGATTGTGAACACAGCCTGAGAGTCACTCGCTGTGTGCAGTTTTTTTTTTTGAAGGCTATGAAGACATTATCCACACTGCAGATTCCCGCACACCAGAGCAAAGCTGAGGAGAGCACACCTGCATGCTGCTCCAGATAAGACTCACACATGAAATCGCAATACTGCGGTCATGAAGCACCAGTGGCATCCTATGCTTCTTTTTTCCTTTCTTCTTATTCTTCTTCTTCTTCTTCTTATCTCTCTCTCTCTCTCTCTCTGCTGTGTATAAATTGGTACCTGAAGACAAGCACTTATTCAAACTCAAAGTCTTGATTAATGGCTCTAAATTTCATTTCAAAATTCCTACCTGGTCTAATAGCAAAAACGTACCTGGGGGCACTTTTTCGCGAGACGCGAAATATGTACCATTAAGTACAAATCACAGTAAGTACATACCAAAATAAATTAACACTGGAGGCAGTAAAACTCAAACACCTTATATTCCTTTTCACACAAAGAATGATTAACAGAGTTTCGATGAATAAAGCGTAATTTTCGCACAATTACTTGAAGAATATTATGTCATGACATGATTTGAAAACTGATGCTTTTGAATGTCAGAATCACACATAACCAGCTTCATATCTGTGGGTTTTCATAAACAGTAGATTTGTTCGGTAGCTCACGAGTCACGCAGTACAGAGATGTACTTGAGAGGTGAAGGACTCCGGTATGAATCCCGTGCAACTATGATTTTACAAAACAGTTTATATCTGCATATAAGAAGTTCAAATGACATGGTTGCATTGAAAAAAAAAATATTACTTAAAAAATGGAAAGTTGTTTTTATATCAGTTTTGCATTTGTTAACACTATCGGCTAGGTTTAGGGTTGGGTTTGGTTTGGTGCAGCTAGGGCATATTTCTAACACTATAAATCATCAACTTTTAGCAACAGTCCTCACATTTTTTTAATTCTGAATATAATGTGCATCCATATATTAATACATTAACTCTCCAAATCGCTTGTCTTAACCAGCTAACAAAAATATATTTAAAAAATATATATAAATATAAAATATATTAAACTGTGGGGGAAAAAAAACATTGCCTAGAACACACTTTTTAATTTCGTTTTTTCAGCCTTTTGTATTTTTACTATTATACAGTAGGAGGCGCTATTACTCATCTTCCGAAAGCATCTTCTGGTTATTGAATGTCTAGATCAAAACACAGGCAAAGAAGAAGCTGAACCAAGCGAACGATCGTGTATGTAAGCAGAAGCATATGCAAAATAATGTGATCATCAAGCAATAAACAGCATATAAATGAAAACTGCCTAACATTACTGAATGAAATGTCGATCCAGGAAGTGGTATAAGACTGTAGAAGTTTTGGATGTTCTGATGGAAGTGATCTACTCCATCAATGTTTTGATCCTCGATCTGAAACCAATCCTGATGTAGTCTTTTACAAAAGCACATTTTTTTCCAGCTTTTGAAAAAAAAGAAATTCCTTCAGGGAAAAAAAAAAAAGTTAACAGGTTATTAAATGCGATTTTCTTTTGTCCACTTCGCTGGGAACTTTCATTTGAATATAACAAAGGTCTGAAAGAATATGAGAAACATACAAAATGTGCAGAGCAGGGGGAGCGAGGACTGGAATTAGGAACAGCTACACCAATGCATTACATACTGTGCAGCAAAGCATCAAGCTTTAAGCATTGCCCCCAAAGATGCATTGCACGCAGGTCATCATATTTTTGCAGCTTACAAAAATATGTTCTAAGAATTTAAGTTAAGTTGGGAGAAGTTATGGAAATGTTATTTCTGAATGTATTTCAATAATTAGAGTTTTCTGAAATGTTTAAAAATATATCATGGGATATATAGCTCCTATGCAGTATGCATAGTTTTTTCCCCACATATTTCAAGTGAGTCTGAGTAGCAAAGTGAACAGTGAGTGAATGAAAGTTACAGACATTTAGCTTTAAACAGCAGTCAATGTGATGATTAAGAGCATTGTGCCTAGTTTAATTTACATGTATGTTTCTAAAGGGCTTGTGAAAGTAAAGGGTTGTATAGAGTTGCATCCATATTCACTCAGACCTACCAATGTTTCAAAAAGTGTATAGTTTTTAATTACAGAACATGTTCTTTATTGAGGATGCATTTGATGTTAAATTTGTAGGAAATTTAAAGTAAAATAAATTGTGGTGTGCATTTATTGAGCAGCCCTAGTGATGCTCTTGCAACTATCCTAACAACCACAGAGAAGCGGGCAGAAAACCACTCAGGGCACCGGGCAGTTTAGTTCATGAAAATAACAGGCAGCACTGCAAATCTCCATTTGTTTTATGTTTCGGCATATTGCTATACTTTGCTAATGTGATCAAAATGACAGTGCAATCTTTCCCAAATCATTTCACAGCGCACTCAATTACTTCATTTATCTGCCCTAATATTGCTCAAATGATGGAAATCGTGAAAAAATAAAGCAGCTGATAGTGCTTGTCGAGCATTGTAGGCAGTAGAGCGGTGGGAACAGTGTGGGTGGTGACCTTGTGCAAAGACTGTGCAAATGGTTGTGTTTATGGAAAGAGTTGGGAATTAAGTGAGAGTGAGAACAATTCTGCTATTTCTTGTGCCAGCAGGGGGTAGTATGGTTCTCTGGAAACACATATTCCTATAACACAGCTGTGCCCATGAAAATATTATGGATTTTGCCAAGCACAAATGAACCTTACAACACCAATTCACAGCTGTGATGGGCCGTGGCATGGAGTCTCAATCCTCTCTGTCTACTCACTGACCACTCCAGCTGAACTCTTTCTCACCCAATCAGATGTAAATAAGAGACCACAGTTCTGAAAACATCTAGCAGAATGAGACACGTGTCATAGAGTGTGTTTCTGCAATCAACATTTTTTTCAATGCCAATGCTTTGTCCTATCCCAGTTTCTATAAGTAGCTATGGAAGCTGTAAGTTGATTGCCTTGAAAAGTTTTAACAATGCTCTGTTTGTATATGTTCAAACTTAACAACTCAACACAATGACATTCAGGCTCAACCAATGGTGTGAATTTGGGGGAGGAGCTAACTGATAATGTCCAATCAGCTACTGCAGGTAGATGCTGGATTACACCATTCTGGGGACAGATACATTTTCCATTGACAGTCAATTAAAAGTACTCATGAATTCTAGCCATGCCAAAGTGCCACGGGTTTGAATCCAGGGAATGCATGAACAATATGTAATGCATTGGAAGTCACTTTGAATAGAAATGCCTGTCGAATGTATGACATAATAATAAATTATTAACCTCAGTTCATCTTGTTTTGCCCTTTCCCATTTCTCATTACATAAAATTGAAACTGGAGCATTGAAAACCCTCTTTAGTCCAAACCAGTGCCTACAAATACATTTGAAACACATGGACCCAGGATGAAAAAGTCTGAGCATTTCTGACGCAGATAAAAAATTTCAGGCCATGCCAATCACATTTCATGTAACCCACTTGAGGAAGCGGGCTTCAATCACCTGTCTCTCAGCATGCACGATCGCTCTTTTTTTGGAAAGAGTCATATAACTCGGTGTTCTGCTGTGCACATTATGACACAGTGCAGCAATTGCTCACACATTTGACAGTGTCTGAATATCTCTATAATGGAAGGATTGCACCTATATAAATGAAACCAACTTGCATTAATGGCTAGACAGCATTTTGCTCTAAGCCTCTGAGAGACATAATACGGCCATTAGCAGAATGTATAAGCTCCTAGTTTCCTACTTAACTGATGTTAATGTGATTTATGGAGGGATGTGTAGAGCTGCTCTAGATTCACCATCAGAAGTGGGATCCTGTGAGTGTGGCACATGTTTGCATTTGACAGACACACATGAAGATAACACCCCTTGACTCTGTCATGAGAAAGTCTGTTTCAAAGCCTTCAGTGACCCATTTTATGCTTTCATCATCTTACATTTATTTCACGTAGGAGCTAGTTCGGTGAGCTACTTCAGGTTCAGGTTCCAGTTATGGAAATAGACATTATTTTGGCACTATTACAGTATTTGTTATATGTGATAACATTTTATTTAGTCTTTTATTAAAGATCACCAGTCCCGAAAGCACCATGTTATGATACAAAGATACATTAGCATATATTATACTGTATTATTCACTAAACACCAAGATCTAACTTGTCCAGACCCTATTGCCACTGGTATGGTGCTGCGTCATGCAGTGGCGTAGCGTCATATATGCACGGTATGCAGGTGCATATGGGCCCTGGCAGTTTGGGGGCACGCCGAGCTGGGGGGAACTTTTAACTGAAACGAGGGAACGGATATAGCCCTGCCTGGGCCCGGCCATTGTCCAACAGCTTATGAGAATTCACGGCCCGAGTCTGACTGGATATTGTCTTTTTTCTCTCTCTTCCCCATTACACAGCTATTAAAATAGTTTAGTTTTGGTTTTTAATGGCAAATTGGCAAATAGAGTTAATTCAAATTTCTTTAGAGTTAACTTAGAAATATTTTTGGAACATTTTATGTTTGCTAAACTCAAGTTTTTGTTTTTTAAAGGAAACGACCAAGTGACAGCGTCAGACAGTGAGACGGCATTATGTCTGATTAATTTAGCCTTCTCAAACCAACACGACTTGCCTAAAATAAAACACATAAATCACTTTATGCATTACACAGTATTCATTTAAACATGTATCTTAGATATATTAGTGTTATTAGGTGCATATCCAATCATTTTTGTGGAGAGTGGAAGCTAATGCAGGCTTTGCATTGCCAGAGCGATCACTTACATTTTTTTTTTATAACAGAAACTTAAAAATATATATTTTTAGAATTTTTTCATAATCTTTGCTCATAAAGGTAAGAGTAGGCCTATACATCATTTGGAACGGCAAAGGGTCTACTTTGCGCTTTTACTGACACGGTATATGTATCTATAGAATGCTTTAAATTACTATTTTAAAAGAAAACAATTAAAATCAAAAACAAAAATTCTTTCATTATGTAATCCGTCAATATTCTTTTCTTTCTAAAGGCACGTCCAATGGGGAGATGTATGCATTCTTTGTATTTTATCATAAAATTGACAGAAGGCTGAGACTTTGTAGTAACAAAGCACAACACTTTGATTATTGTGTACAAGTAGCCTAATGAATGAACTTGAATGAAGATAATTTCCAAGCATTAACTTTTACTGAAACAGCTTGTGAATACGATTCACGTGATGTTATTTACTTCAGAAAAATCTACAATAAGGCCTAAGTAAAGTTAACCAAGTTGGAGCCCATAACATTTTGGGAAGCCTGTGCAAATTTTTTGGGTGCATACAATTCGATATAGAGAGGAAGGATAGTTCCCCATCCTTATTAATTATCACAGGTGATTCAAAGACATTGACTCATTTTGATGCTTCGCTAACGATACTATTGCCACATATTAAATAGAAGACCATTTTCTAAGAACTTATTGTGCAAGGATCCTGACAGTGTCCAAATTTTTTATGACGGATGAAAGTTTTGAAGGCAGTGTCTAAATGTGATCGACACAATGTAAGGTTGTATTTATTTTTCAGAGTGTGGAAATGAACATTTCTGTCTCAGTATGCAATGACCTTTAGTCGACAGTACTATATACTGTATGTTTACTTTTGAATGCTGAGGGGTTTGTAGAGGAAATGAATGATGTCACAAACTTATATTCACACTTATTTTAAGGTCTACTTTCCACTATTGTGTATACAGCACAATTGCACATAAGGTATTTGTCATAAAAAAACTTCTCTTCATGACAGATTTATTGAAACAAGCATAAATAATTAACACTAAAGAAGCTCCCTCTAGTATTTTTATAGCTAACTAATAGATCGTGTACACTCGATAACTTTCCAGAAGTAAATGCAATGATAAGTGACATACTGTTCACAAGCTGTCTTTCTTTCAGTTGAAATGCGAGTCAAGAACCGGTTGCATTGGTTTTCGGACCACCAGTAGTTCTTTCGGACAGTTCGATTCAATAAACCGGTTGAAGAAAACGGTTCACCGGTTCTTTTGCGCCCTGACGTAATGGCGTCATTTGCGATGATTGCCCTTGATTCAAGCCTTCGGTTTACCCGGTTTACCCACAGTTAACAGCTTAAGTCATTTGTGGATTAATGCGTATTGGAGACGCGAACCGTTTAAAATGATTCAGTTCGATTTGGTGAACTGGTTCAAAAAGATCCGGTTACATCGAATGATTCGATCGTGAACCGGATATCACTACACTGCAGTGAACGCGCTCACAACAGACACGGAAGAGAAGACAATGCTGAATTCGTAGTTTTTGCTATTTTTGTACCAAAATGTATTTCCAATGCTTCAAAATATTCTAACTGATCCTCTGATGTCACATGGACTACTTTGATGATGTTGTTCTTACCTTTCTGGACATGGACAGTAGACCGTACACACAGTTTCAATGGAGGGACTGAGAGCTCTCGGACTAAATCTAAAATATCTTAAACTGTGTTCTGAAGATGAACAGAGGTCTCACGGGTTTGGAACGAGATGAGGGTGAGTTATTAATGACATAAGTTTGATTATTGGGTGAACTAACCCTTTAATGGTGCTGCATTAATATACTATTATTGCTTTAAAATGGACAGCCCTAAATTTGACATAAGATTTAAATTTTCATGCGAGATGTCATCAGACACGATTTTGCACCCCTTTTAATGGACAGGAAATAATCGACCCCGATCATCGGCTGTTTTCAAACAACTGGTCAGTAGTGCAGATAATTTATTTTACTGGCCAATACCAATTTTTGGCCAAGACATCAGTGTATCTCTAGAATTTTATTGTAGAGTAACCTCTTATATGTGTACATTTCAAGGACATTTGTTTCCATGCCATGAGTTCTTTAAAGGTCCCATATTGTCAAAAGTGAAACATCCTGGCTTTTTTAATGATAACTGAGGTTTATGGGCTATCTTACTAACATATACTTTTCAAAACATTAAGAACACAGTTAAATGACTGAATAATCCATTTGCACACTGAAATATTTTCTATGCACTTTACCGTCCATTGCAATAGTGTAAATTGTTCATATGTTCATAGTTCTGCCTATAGTGTACATACACTTTTACATAATCCATCTGTATAGTATGTTCATACAGTAGTACACCTATCTGTATTTCATGCTGATAGCATTTAAAATCTGTAAATTATGTCCATAATACTTATCTGTATAGTTATTGAACATATTGTAGACCTTGTATATTCTGTATTTACTGCTTATTGCACTTCTGGTTAGATGCTAACTGCATTTTGTTGCCTTGTACCTTACATGTGCAGTGACAATAAAGTTGAATCTAATCTAATCTAAAAAATCCACACAGCCTGCATAAAGTAGCTGTGATTTTTCACTAATCATTGTGACTTTTGTAGTTGATGTCAGAACTACACAGTCACCTCCTTCAGTCACCACCACTCTCCATTTGTCAAACCCCCAGACAACATCGCGTCCATAACATTGCTGAGCAACAACAGCACTGAACTCACTGTGTCTATCTAGTCATGATGATGTATATTCATTTCAATTTCAGCCTGCAACTATTTTTACAGCTACATTATTGTTCCAGCCACTATTAATCACAACAATGTACATACAATTACAAATGATTATATATAAATTGTCAGTTTGTTGCTTTACACACATGCACACAGACATTTTTCCATACAAGACATAGTTGTGACATGCAAGAAACATATGGAAGGAAATATGTAGACTCGTCCATAACAACAAAATACTTTACTGAACCTTTTCTAATAAGAAGCGTGAGCTGCAAACATAAGAATTTATGGCAATTGTTTCTGTCCAGTCCGTTCATTTTATTTAACCACAGCTGTCAATGTTATTTTGTCTGGCAGTGGCAGCAGATATGCAATCAAATTTCTAATTTAAGGCTGTATTACGTAATTTCTGGCACTCAACATCACAAAAAGATGTTCCGAATCTGCGCTGGTTTGAGTGGACCGCCTCCAGTTTTCCCATTGTTTTGCTGCCTCCAGCTAGCGCTGTGACATCGGCTGACCCTAGTTACCTGTGGATGGCCAGGCCATGCATCACTCAGAAAACAATAGGCCAATCGGTAGAGAGGCTCAGGAATATTAATTAGACATACCAAAATCGACCTGTTCTTAGCAGACCTCCTGAGAAAGGAGCTTTAAAAATACAATGAGATGGTTTTAGGTACTTATACCGCAGATATATTCTTAAAGATATCAAAACCTAAAATAAAACTCCAGAAAGGTGTACAATATGTGACCTTTAAAGGTTTCTGAAATACAAAAATGGTGTTAATGATGCTCTTTGGCCCACATTAATCATCAGATCTACTGTATACTAGAATAACATAAAACCTACCTACAATAATTTTCAACAGGTTAAATATTCGACCACAGGAAAAAGTTACAGCCTTGTTAGGCCATCCATGCATAATGTCCTTTTTAACCAATAGTCACAGCTCATTCACTGATGCTGACCCTATTAAAAATGTTTCTGCAGTCGTGTGCTGAGATGCGCAGAGGATGTGGCCTGTTATTTTCCAGAAGTGGACACTCGACAGTAACCTGCTTGACAACCAGCGTGCTGCATCTATGCAAGTTTAATTCTACCAGATTGTATCCCGATGAGTAAAACTTGAAAAAACAAGCCCTCCTCCAAACCATTATTATTTGCAAGCTTGAATTATTCATCATGGTGTCTGTTGTGCGGTTTCGGCGGTTTATGAAACGTTTTTTATTTTGGGAGGGACCACTGAGTCTTGCACCTCACAAGCAGTGAAGTGAATGTGCTCTCCCTGAGCGATCCCTCTAAAACATTAAAATATGTAAAGCATCACTCAAATGCTGTATGGGAGATTGTTTCGTAACACTACCACGGAGAATGAATGAACAATGCATTTTTATAGCACTTTGTGTATTGTTGTACACCCAAAGTACTTTACAATCATGAGGGGGGTCTCTCATCAACCACCACCAGTGTGCGGTATCCAGTTGGATGAGAAGAGATTATTAGAAAGCAGATTATATTTAAAAATTAAATACGGCCTTGTATCTTACAAAGACTTTTGTTGTCCTGTTCATTTCATTTGGGTTTAAACTCAGGATAATTGGGCAAACACAGGTGTGTGGAATGACTAAATTAACAGAGACATTGAACACAAACTAGACACATCTGGAATCAAATTAACAAACGACGGGAGGCAGAAACTGAGTCACAGGGGCAAAAACACATAGACAAGTGTTAGGGATCTGCAAGAAATGGGACCCCAATGCAGAATGAGCAGAAAAGGATAAATTTATTACCAAAACGTAGACTTTAACAGCTGGGAATTTGCAGTGAAATGGTTCAGACAGATGGGCAGGGCAGACAACAATACAGGCAGGAGGGATGACCACTGAGACAGTCCGAGATGACCACTGGCTCAAGCACAGAGTAGGCAGCTCCAGAGGAAGGGCCAGGCAGACGCAGGAAACCCGTAGCTTCAAGTGAAACTCAAATGTCACCAGTCTAGTCGCCAGGTAGAGACTCACGAGACCAGAGACTTGACACGTGAGCTGCTTCCAGGCAGTGGGGTTCAGTGGCCAGGAAATCTGACTGTGGGCAAGACAGGACAATACACAAAAACAAGCAAGACTAAAAACGACACAGAAAATTGAAAACAAAATTAGAACAAAGCAAAAGAAAACCAAAGCTATCCAAAGATATAATCCAAGAGTAAGAAAAAAAAAAAAAGAAAAAAATCCAAAACTGGAAATCACTCAAACAAGAATAGATGACAATCTAAATCAAATGAGAAACAAAACTAGATTAGAATACACAAAACATATTTTTCCTTTCTTTTAAACTAGACAAATATAAAGACCAAAAAGATATAAATAACTAGATAAGAGATCAAAAATAATGATCAAGCTCAAAGGGATACATTCTGGGCCAAGAGACAAGAAAACAACAAAAATGAACCAGCAGAGACACAACGAAAGAGAACCCAATATATAGAGCATTACACATGAGGATCAGGTGAAAACAATCAAGCAGACAAGGGCTAAACAAGGGGGCGTGACCAGGGGTAACAAGGAGGTAGGACAAGAGGAGCACGTGGCAGACATGAACAAAGACAGAACCATGTGCTTAGACACAAAACAAACAAAGAAACATGGAACAGAGACAATATGGACAGGACTGTCAGGGCAGGATCCTGACAGACAAGTCCATAGTTCTGCCATTAGCAAAGTTTTAATTTTTTTTTAAATGCTTAAATATTTATCTGTGGTTAAATTCTAACTTGATGTCCATTTATTAAGTTTATTTATTAATTGCTCTGCCTCCACACAATTAATAAATATTTATTAATTGCCCTGAACTTGGGTTATAAAACCCAATTACAAACAGATATATGTCATTAATAGTTGTGTACCTAAAAAATAAGACACCCAATTGTATAATTAAAAATCTCACACTATATAATTTAACCTGAAATGGCACTAAAACATAATTTATTTGACAGTTTAACAGCCTCAGACTCTGTGATGCACTGCACTACAGGTGGAATATTTTTTGTTGCACAATAAAATTCTGATGACTGTTTTCACAATGACCTTTACCGCTGCGAAATCCGCTGGGGCTGCATCAAAAACGTTTATTTTGTGCGAGTAAACACAAGTTGATAGCTGTTAGTACCACATAAGAAGAAAATCCTATTGAGGAAGTTTGGCCTTTAGAAACATACCTCTCTCTGAGGAAAATGTTTGAAATGAGACTACAAAAATGAGAAATATCAAAGGTGCAGATCTCAAGATATTCACCAGTGATACTGCACATTTAAAAAGGTCATGAAATGTTATAAACCTCTGGATTGGAAAGGGTTGGTATGGTAATGGACTTCTATTGCTATTTTTATGTCAAACTATTAAGATCTGTGAAGGGATGTAAAGTATGTGTGTGGAGCAGAGCGTCTCGGACTGTGCAGTGCAGCGTGCATGAACTTCTCGATTGCATGCCATCTGAAATCACTGTTTATTGGAATAACATACAGACATTTCAGTTACACTTTATTAAAATGTAATTGCACAAGTATTGAGCAAAATTTATAGTTTTCCTGTAGCTCAATTGTTAGAGCATTGCGCTATCAAGCGCAAGGTTGCGGGTTCAATTCCCCAGGAACACATGATAGGTAAAAAATTGATAACCTGAATGCATTGTAAGTCGCTTTGAATAAAAGCGTCTGCTAAATGCATAAATTTCATTAACAATACAGTATGTACAGTACATACGATAATTCAAGGTAAGTGTTAGAGATTGGGTTATTTGTTTTTTAAACATAGTAATTACATGTATACAAGGGCACATTTTTATTGATATTGATATACAACATAATTTTAATTTCTAGTATGAAATACAAAGGTAACACTTTATTGTAATGTGACCTTACAGTAAATAGTAAGTATAAATAGTGAGCATATTGCCACTGTAATTTTCTAATTATTATGGTTTAATTAGCTGCAAAGAGTTATATCATGTGTTTTATCCTTTGTATGTTGTTGTATTCTGAAGCTACCTGATGCTTTAAAAAATAATCTCATGAGTACTTTTAAGTATTTATGTAATATGCAATACTTTTAATACTTTGTTACTGTATACTGTATATAAAGTGTTACCAAAGCAAATACATTATTATTGTAATTATTATTACTGGAATTTGATGGAGATTTCCTTGATTTTCAGTTAAATTTGTTTATATAGTTGTGAAAAATCAAATGAATGTTGTCCTTTAAGGGCTAAAAGTAATAGATGTCTGCTGTATTTCCTTAAATAGGTTCTAACTGCATACTGTAAAAATAAAAAAGTTGAACCAGATGCTGCCAATTGAAAATAAATAAATCATTATGTATGTATGAACATATTTACTTATTTATTTAGTACAACTTTTGCCCACGCTTCCATTTCAATAATTACTAGTTAACGTTTTCAGCGTTACTCTAGTCTCTTCTGTGAATTGAATATAAACCATTTCCAGGTGCCGTATGTCACTATTATACAGGTAAGTGTGTCAGCAGCAATGCTTTACTGTCTTTCTGTAAAAAAAAAATGATTCAAATACTCAAGTTTTTCACAGACTTACTTTCCACAAGTAATATTCAGAGTCAAAGATATATTTGCAGCAATTATCACCAGATGCCTGAGGTGCAAAATTATTCCGTAAAAATATCTTGGGGTGTATAAGTTAATGAAACACCTACAAGCTGAAACTACAAGAAGGTAGTTCTCTCACTTAGGCTCTCTATGGCTTGACAAGACTGTAATAAACTGAAAAGAGAAAGATCCTTTCTCATCCTGGCTTTCACTTTTTAATGTGCATTTAATCATTGTTCAGTTTCCATAGGGCCGTTCAGTCTGTGTTTATTTGTAAACCAGGACCATAGTTATGCACCATCATTATTTGTAAAACTGGTTACTTTTCACAGAGTGATTATTTCATCTAAATTCTGACTGCCAGATGTGAGAACTGTTCATTATTAAGAAGGAGACAGAATGAGAGAAAAGGGAACTGCTAATGTGATGGGAGGAAAAGGCTTATCAGAAAATCTCTCAGACAAGGTAACCATAGTTACTGCAGAGCTGAAAAGAATAAAACTCATCGTAGAGTGAAAAACAATGGAATTAAAACCCATTTTTCTGAAGTGTGTGCAAAGATTGCAAACGGCTGGCAGAGTGAATTCCCATTTGAGACTGAATGTTGAAAGCTATAGGATCTCTCAATGGGATTGTTCTTTTAACATGTGCATCTCTGGAAGGAACATGGCAGTCGTGACATTCACTGAAAGTTTATCATAATAGATGATAAATGATGGTAGCAACCCTGAATTTCAGCCTTGAGGGAAAGAGCGTTTATGAGATACGGAGTCCAACACTGTGATGCTGCTCGTTCACAATATCTCACATTATGCTAAATATGTATAGGAATGGTTCCCTGGAGGTATATCTTGAAAGTGTGTCATATTTTTCAGTGGTGTACACTTTTCTTTCAGCCTGTCCAGCTCCAGTTTTTAGACTAGCACAAGTACTATGTATTGTATCAGACAAATAATAGGATTTGTTGGTGTATTTACTTTTTTCTTTTTTCTGGCACTCACAGATGTGATCAACATGATGACAAAACAAACGAAAAAAAAAATGGATGATTCGATGGAATCACTGTAATTTAAGTCAGACGTATCGGCCAATAATCGGTAAAGGTTAAATAATCAGTAAATAATCAGACACAAGCAGAGGAGCAGGTAGTGTAGGGTGGAGTGAGGGATGGATCTGTGCAGGCTGGGTGAAGACGTCAGAGGCGGAAGGTGAACCACACACACGCACACTGGGGATCTGGATCTTCGGACATACGCTGGAGAGAGGTAAGTAGAAGAAGAGTTAGTCCTTAGAGTTAGCATACAGGTAAGACCTTGTCGCGAACGAGACTGGACATCGATTTAGTGCGTGTGTGTGGTTTTTATGGTGCTGAGGTGATTGGGTGGTGATGAGGATCAGGTGGATGTGCTTAGTATTCCGGTGAGGGCGTGCATAGTGATTGCGTGGAGGTGGAACCTGGAGTGTTTGTAACAGTACCCCCCTCCCCACAGCCCGCCCCTGAGGGCCAAGGACCCCGACGACGTGAAGAGAAGTTTAAGGAGAGACACATGGAATGTGGGGTGAATCCGGTATTCAGGGGGTAACTGGAGTTTGTACGTGACCGGATTGATCTGCTGGATGATGGTGAATGGACCAATGAATCTGGGACTTAGCTTGCGGCAGGGCAGACGCAGGCGGATGTCCCGGGTGGACAGCCAGACCTTCTGACCGGGTTGGTATGTTGGAGCCTCTGATCGGCGAAGGTCGGCTGTCGTTCTACGTCTGTGTAAATCCCGCTGGAGTTGGTGGTCTGCCGCGTCCCAGACCCTCTCGCTCTCCCGGAACCAGTAGTCGATGGCGGGGACATCCGAGGGTTTGCCTGGCCAGGGGAATAGAGGTGGTTGGTAGCCGAGTATCCACTGGAATGGAGTGAGTCCGGTGGTAGGTGGACGAAGGGAGTTTTTTGCGTACTCGGCCCACCCAAGGAACTGGTTCCAGGAGTTCTGGTGGCCGTGCAGAAGGTACGGAGGGTGCGTCCTATCTCCTATCGGTTATGAAGTCCACCCTTAGGTGTGACCATGGGCGATTGGGAACGGGCAGAGGATGGAGCTTGCCTGATGGAAGATGGCGAGGGCTTTTGGATATGGCGCAGCTTGTACATCCATTCACGTACCTCCTGACATCTGAGGCCATGTTGGGCCACCAGAAGCATTCCTTCAGCAACGAGAGTGTTTCATTGACCCCCGCGTGACCAGTGCCAAGCGATGTGTGGGCGGAGTGTATGAGTGGAGTGCGCCGTATCCTGGGAATATACTGATGTTCCGGTGGGCAACCTGGCAGGGTGTTGGTGGTAGGCTCGGTAGGAGGAAAGGTCTCAGAGGACCAGATAATAGGAGAGATGATGACTCTTTCTGGAAGAATGGTTTCCGGAGTTTCTGGATTCTCTTCGGGGGCGTAACACCTGGAGAGGGCGTCAGCCTTCACATTTTTCACCCCTGGGCGGTATGAGATGGTGAAATGGAAGCAGGTGAAGAATAACACCCAGCAGCTTGTCTCGGATTTAATCTTTTGGCCACTCGAAGATACTCTAAGTTCTTATGATCTGTTAGGACCAGAAAGGGGTGTTTGGCTCCCTCCAGCCAATGCCTCCATTCTTCCAAGGCCAGTTTGATGGCCAACAGTTACTGGTTGCCGATATCATAGTTGACCTCCGCCTGGTTGAGTTCCCGGGAGAAGAAGGCGCATGGGTGGAGGCGACTGGGATTCCCCTGCTGCTGAGAAAGGACCGCTCCCACTCCGGCGGTCGAGGCATCGACTTCCACGAAGAAGGGTCAGTCGGGATCGGGATAGACCAGTAGTGGGGTGGTGGTAAAGGCCTCCTTAAGGATGTGGAAGGCCTCTGTGGCGGCAGGAGTCCAGGAGAGAGATTTGGGTTTGTTACGGAGGAGACTGGTGAGAGGGCTGGTGATGGTACAGAAGTTTTGTATAAACCGTCTATAGAAGTTGGCAAAGCCAAGGAACCGCTGTAACTCCTTGATGGTGGTTGGAGTGGGCCAATCTCTGACGATATTTACATTCCCCTTGTCCATCCGGATGCCACTGCTGCTGATGTTGTATCCAAGGAACTGCACTGAGGGCTGATGGAAAGAGCACTTTTCGGCCTTGAGATACAGTTGGTAGGCCCTCAGGCATTGCAGGACCTCCGCAACGTGGCGTTGATGTTCTGCCAGGCTCCGGGAGTAGATGAGGATATCATCAATGTAGACTAGGACGAACTTGTGGAGGAACTCCCGGAGCACTTCATGGATGAAGTCCTGGAATACGGAGGGGTCGTTAGCAAGTCCATACGGCATCACACAGTATTCATAGTGGCCTGTAGGGGTTATGAAGGCGGTCTTCCATTCATCCCCCTCTCGTATCCGGATGAGGTTGTAGGCACTGCGGAGGTCCAACTTGGTGAACACAGTGGCACCACGGAGATGTTCCAAGGCAGCTGGGACGAGGGGAAGTGGGTACCTGAACTTCACTGTTATATTCTTGAGAGCCCGATAATCAACGCATGGTCTTAAACCTCCGTCCTTTTTCTCCACAAAGAAGAAACTCAAAGCAGCAGGGGAGGTCGATGGACGAATATAACCCTGAGCCAGAGCCTCCTTGATGTACTCCTCAATGGCCTTCTCCTCAGGAATGGATAGGGGGTATATCCTTCCTTTAGGCACTGGTTCACCCGGCAGCAGATCGATTGCACAGTCCCACGGCCGGTGTGGTGGCAGCTTGGAGGCCCGTTTGGGGCAGAAGACGTCACTGAAGGGGGCGTAGCAGTGAGGGATGGCGATGGATTAGTTTTCCACTGGGCTCTCTATAGATGTGGAATAGACTGGAAGAGGTTCAGGGGAAGGTGTGGCTGGAACTGGACAACCTGAGATGCAGCTCTTGAAACAGGCATCACCCCACTTCAGGACTTCGCCCATCTTCCAGGAGATTACGGGGTTGTGCTGCTCTAACCACGGGCGCCCTAGAATCAGCGGTGGATTCCTCCAGAACTAGCAGATGGATTTCCTCGTGATGGAGTAGTCCGGTTTGGAGGGATATGGGACCCACACTATGACGCACGCATCTCCTGCTTAACGGCTTGCCGGTGATAGTGTGGACTTGGTAGACTGACGGCGTTGCCGTGTGTTGCGAGCTTGAGCTGACGGCAGAGGGCGCCGGAGATGAAGTTGCCGGCTGACCCAGAATCGAGGAGGGCAGAAACTGGAAGAGATATGTCAGCGGCAGTAAGTGTCACAACAGTGGTGAGTGGTTTCATTTGGTATATCATTTGCACTCGAGGTTCCAATCCCTGACGGTAGGTAGTCAGTAAAGCCTGTTCGTTCCATCCACTGGAGGCCGCTAGAGTCCTAAACTGAAGGGCATATTCATTGACAGACATTTTCCCCTGTTTGAGATTATACAGCTTCTCACCAATGGAAGAGTCCCAAGCTGGTCTGCCGAAAAACTTCACGGAAATGGTCGATGAAGCTGGAATAAGACTGGATAACTGGGTTATTTTGAGTCCATATTGAATCTGCCCACAGTAGTGCTTTACCTTGCAGTTGAGAAATTACAAAGGCTACCTTAGATCTCTCAGTGGGGTACAAGTGCGGTTGCATCTCCAGGACCCGCGAGCATTGTAGGAGGAAACCACTGCATTCCTCTGCCGCACCAGAGCAGGGCGCTGGCCGAGCCATGCGACTGGCATGAACGGAAGGTGAGGAAGTGCTGGCATCGTTGACGGAAGTGCTCGCTGGGGTTGGGGATGCAGTTGTAGCCGTGAGTGTCCTTCAGAGTGCATTAACCAGATCTTGAAAGGGGTCCGTGAGGCTCATGCTTGTGCCTGGCGGTGTTGATCCTGTCTTCTGTTACGGATCACTCGGGAGGCTGAGGAGTAACAGACAGAATGGTTTATTGAACAGACACAAGCAGAGGAGCAGGTAGTGTAGGGTGGAGTGAGGGATGGATCCGTGCAGGCTGGGTGAAGACGTCAGAGGAGGAAGGTGAACCACACACACACACACACACTGGGGATCTGGATCTTCGGAGAATCGCTGGAGAGAGGTAAGTAGAAGAAGAGTTAGTCCTTAGAGTTAGCATACAGGTAAGACCTTGTCGCGAATGAGACCAGACATCGATTGAGTGCGTGTGTGTGGTTTTTATGGTGCTGACGTGATTGGGTGGTGATGAGGATCAGGTGGATGTGCTTAGTATTCCGGTGAGGGCGTGCGTAGTTATTGCGTGGAGGTGGAACCTGGCGTGTTTGTAACAAGTCTCAGCTCTCAAATAAAGTCCAGTTTATTGCAAAATTCTAACTATAAATGTCATTTTGATGCCAATGTGTCATTTTTATGCTTACATTTGGCGTGACAGATAGCTGTAGCACAGTCCTCCTTAATACAAGTTACATCATGAAATAAATATTCATGAACATCAGAAGGCATGTTGAATAATGCATTACAACTTACTGAAATTTATGATGTTCATGTAATTCATGTAATCACTCAGTCAGCGGGGGAAGTCGTGGCCTGGTGGTTAGAGAATCGGACTCCCAATCGAAAGGTTGTGAGTTCGAGTCCCGGGCCGGCAGGAATTGTGGGTGGGGGGAGTGCATGTACAGTTCTCTCTCCACTTTCAATACCATGACTTAAGTGCCCTTGAGCAAGGCACCGAACCCCCAACTGCTCCCCAGGCGCCGCAGCATAAATGGCTGCCCACTGCTCCGGGTGTGTGTCCACAGTGTGTGTGTGTGTTCACTGCTCTGTGTGTGTGCACTTCGGATGGGTTAAATGCAGAGCACAAATTCTGAGTATGGGTCACCATACATGGCCGAATGTCACTTCACTTTCACTTTCACTTTTTATTGTAAATAACAGTGTACATAATTTGTTATTGGTATCGGCTAAGAAATGTAGTGTCGGTGTATCCCTACTAATTACTACTCTAGCGATTTAGGAAAATACATTAGCACTATCGTGTTACTGCAGAACTTGTACATTTTAATTTGCATTTGCAATATCGTAAAACTTTGATTACACACAATGCACGCTGCTCTCTGAAATCAATTCCATTCATCCATCATCTTCCGCTTATCGGCCTACAGGGTCGCGGGGGCAACAGTCTAAGCAGAGACGCCCAGACTTCCCACTTCCTCCAGCTCTTCCGGAGGAACCCCGAGGCATTCCCAGGCCAGCCGGGAGACATAGTCCCTCCAGCGTGTCCTAGGTCTTCCCTGGGGCCTCAGCCACCTCAGCTGGCTCCTCTCAATGTGGAGGAGCAACGGCTCTACTCTGAGCTCCTCCTAAATGTCCGAGCTTCTCACCCTATCTCTAAGGGAGCGCCCAGCCACCCTACGGAGAAAGCTCATTTCGGCCGCCTGTATCCGGGATCTTGTCCTTTCGGTCATGACCCACCGTTCATGACCATAGGTGAGAGTAGGAACATAGATTGACCAGTAAATCGAGAGCTTTGCCTTACAGCTCAGCTCCTTCGTCACCACGACAGACCGGTACAGTGGCCGCATTACTGCAGAAGCTGCACCGATCCGTCTGTCAATCTCCCGTTCCATCCTTCCCTCACTCGTGAACAAGACCCCAAGATACCTGAACTCCTCCACTTGAGGCAGGAACTCTCCACCAACCTGAAGTGGGCAATCCACCCTTTTCCGACTGAGAACCATGGCCTCGGTCTTGGAGGTGCTGATTCTCATCCCAGCCGCTTCACACTCTGCTGCAAACCGTCCCAGTGCACGCTGAAGGTCCTGGTCTGAAGAGGCCAACACGACAACATCATCTGCAAAAAGCAGCGACGAATGGTCGCATGGTCGTCGCATGGTCCCCAAACCGGACACTCTCCGGCCCTTGGCTGCGCCTAGAAATTCTGTCCATAAAAATTATCAACAGAACCGCTGACAAAGGGCAGCCCTGCCGGAGTCCAACATGCACCGGGAACAGGTCTGACTTACTGCCGGCAATGCGAACCAAGCTCTTGCTCCGGTCGTACAGGGACCGAACAGCCCTAAGCAGGGGGCCGCCGACCCCATACTCCCAGGGCACCCCTCCACAGGATGCCGCGAGGAACACGGTCGAATGCCTTCTCCAAATTCACAAAACACATGTGGACTTTTTGGGCAAACTCCCATGAACCCTCCAGCACCCTGGAAAGGGTATAGAGCTGGCCCAGTGTTCCACAACCAGGATGAAAACCACACTGTTCCTCCTGAATCCGAGGTTCCGCTATCAGCCGAATTCTCCTCTCCAGTACCCTGGCATAGACTTTCCCGGGTAGGCTGAGAAGTGTGATCCCCCTATAGTTGGTCTGCCAGTCCAGAGGTACTGTCCCTAACTGCCATGCGATGTTGCAAAGGCGATGTTGCTAAACTAGCACTTACTCCTGAAGTGCCTCACACTCCAACGCAGATCACCTTTCGACGGAACCTACGCTCACTCTCTCCATCTCGTCTATCTTCTGTGGTTTCATCCTCGCTTCCTGCACTCTCTCAGTTCTCTGCTCTGGACACGAACAGCGCTACGGACACTTTTTGCTCCACTTTAACATCTTGCTTGGACAACTTTTGCCCACTGTTGTCTGAGGTTCTCCGTGAACATCGCTCTAAACTCAGGGCTGCAGAGAGGAAATGGCAGAAATCAAGAAACTCTACAGACCTCAGTGTGTATCAGTCTCTCCTCTCTTCCTTCTCTGCAAATGTCTTCACGGCTAAAACATCCTACTACCACAACAAAATTAACAGCTGTTGTGATGCTCGGACACTCTTCAAGACTTTCTCTTCTCTTCTTAATCCGCCGCCACCACCTCCTCCATCGACTCTTACAGCGGACGACTTTGCAGTTTTCTTCACAAATAAGACAAGATCCATCAGCGACCAATTCTCCACACCGCAGACTGAGGACAACTTCACAATGACCGACGCACACTCTTTCTCCTCCTTCTCCCCACTCTCAGAGATGGACGTCTCCAAACTTCTCCTGTCCAATCATCCTACTACTTGTCCACTTGATCCGATCCCCACTCACCTCCTTCAAGCGATCTCTTCTTCAGTCATACCTTCGCTTACTCATGTTATCAACTCCTCTCTTCACTCTGGAATATTTCCCTCAGCATTCAAGCAGGCTCGGGTAAGCCCACTGCTCAAGAAACCATCTCTAAATCCAGCGCTTCTTGAAAACTACAGACCGGTATCCCTTCTTCCATTCATTGCAAAGACACTTGAGCGAGCTGTGTTCAACCAGTTTTCTATGTTCCTTGTACAGAACAACCTCCTGGACAGCAACCAATCTGGCTTCGAAGGTGGCCACTCAACTGAGACTGCTCTGCTCTCGGTTACTGAAGCCCTGCGACTAGCAAGAGCAGCTTCAAAATCCTCGGTGCTCATCTTACTGGACCTTTCTGCTGCTTTTGACACTGTTAATCACCAGATTCTCCTGTCCACCCTCAGAAAGATGGGCATCTCTGGAACAGCACTCCTGTGGGTTAAGTCCTACCTCTCTGACAGATCCTTCAGTGTGTCTTGGAGGGGTGATGTTTCAAAGTCACACCACCTTGCTACTGGGGTTCCTCAAGGCTCAGTACTTGGACCACTTCTCTTCTCAATCTACATGACATCATTAGGATCTGTCATTCAGAAGCATGGCTGTTCTTATCACTGCTACGCTGATGACACCCAACTCTACCTCTCATTCCAACCAGATGACCCGACGGTAGCTGCTCGCATTTCAGCCTGTCTGTGTGACATCTCTAGCTGGATGAATGACCATCACCTTCAGCTTAACCTTACGAAGACAGAACTCCTGGTGATTCCAGCTAACCCATTGCTTCATCACAACTTCTCTATACAGCTGGGCTCATCAACCATTACTCCTTCGAGGACAGCTAGAAACCTAGGAGTTGTGATGGATCATCAGTTAAGATTCACAGACCACATTGCTACAACTACCCGGTCCTGCAGGTTTGCCTTATACAACATTAGGAAGATTAGACCCTTCCTGTCAGAGCAAGCAACCCAACTTATTGTCCAAGCTCTTGTTCTCTCCAGACTGGACTATTGTAATGCTCTCCTGGCGGGCCTTCCTGCATGTACTGTCAAGCCTCTGCAATTGATCCAGAATGCAGAAGCGAGGGTTGTCTTCAATGAGCCAAAAAAAGCTCACGTTACTCCTCCCCTCATCAGGTTACACTGGCTACTAGTAGCTGCTCGCATCAAATTCAAGGTGTACTGATGCTAGCCTACAAGACGACCACTGGCACGGCACCAACTTACCTAAACTCATTGGTTAAATCTTATGTGCCCTCCAGAAGTTTGTGCTCTGCAAGTGATCGACGCCTTGTGGTACCATCCCAAAGAAGTTCAAAATCACTCTCACGGACCTTTTCCTGGACTGTGCCCAGCTGGTGGAATGACCTCCCAATCTCAATTCGTACAGCTGAGTCTTTACTCATTTTCAAGAAACAGCTAAAGACTCATCTTTTTCGCCTGCACTTAACCAACTAACACTAGCACTTTTCCTTTTCTTGTCTTTTAATTAAAAAAAAAAAAAAAAAAAACCTACCTGTGCGTTCTATACTAGACTAACTGAGACTTGTCATGGCACTTGTATACTGTTGTTGTTCTCTTGTTGACCTGACTGCTTCTATTGTTCTCATTTGTAAGTCGCTTTGGATAAAAGCGTCTGCTAAATGATTAAATGTAAATGTAAATGTGTCAGCTAAGACAGCCCCACAAAATCCAGAGACTTGAGGTTCTCAGGGCGGATCTCATCCACCCCTGGTGCCTTGCCAATGAGGAGCTGTTTAACTACCTCGATGACTTCAGCCCGGGTGATGGACGAGTCCTCCTCCGAGTCCCCAGCCACTGCTTCCTCAATGGAAGACAAGTCGGTGGGATTGAGGAGATCCTCGAAGTATTCCTTACACCGCCCGACGATATCCCCAGTTGAGGTCAACAGGTGCCCATCTCCACTGTAAACAGTGTTGGTAGGGCACTGCTTCCCCCTCCTGAGGCATCGAACGGTTTGCCAGAATCTCTTTTCGAGGCCAACCGATAATCTTTCTCCATGGCCTCACCGAACTCCTCCCAGGCCTGATTTTTTGCCTCCACGACTACCCGGGCTGCAGTCCGCTTGGCCTGCCGGTACCTATCAGCTGCCTCTGGAGTCCCACAAGCCATCCAGGCCCGATAGGACTCCTTCTTCAGCTTGACGGCATCCCTTACTTCCGTTGTCCACCGCCGGGTTCGGGGATTGCCGCCTCGACAGGCACCGGAGACCTCACAGCCGCAGTGACAATGGAGGTGGAGAACATGGTCCACTCGGACTCAATATCTCCAGACTCCATCGGGATCCAGTCGAAGCTCTGCCGGAGGTGGGAGTTGAAGATCTCTCTAACAGGGAGCTCGGCCAAACGTTCCCAACAGACCCTCACAGTACGTTTGGGTCTGCCGAGTCTGTCCAGCTTCCTCCCCCCGCAATCTGATCCAACTCACCACCAGGTGGTGATCAGTTGACAGCTCCGCCCTTCTCTTCACCCGAATGTCCAAGACATATGCCCGAAGGTCTGATGACACGACCACAAAGTCGATCATCGACCTCCAGCCTAGGGTGTCCTGGTGCCACGTGCACTGATGGGCACCCTTATGCTTGAACATGGTGTTAGTTATGGACAAACCGTGGTTAGCACAGAAATCCAATAAGAGAACACCGCTCGGGTTCAGATCAGGGGGGCCATTCCTCCCAATCACGCCCCTCCAGGTGTCACTGTCACTGCTCACGTGGGCGTTGAAGTCCACCAGTAGAACGATGGACTCTCCAGTCTGAGCACTTTCCAGCACCCCTCCCAGAGACTCCAAGAGGGCCGGGTAGTCCGCACTGCCGTTCGGCCCGTAGGCACTAATGACAGCGAGAGACCCATCCCTGACTCGAAGGCGCAGGGAAGCGACCCTCTCGTTCACCGCGGTGAACTCCAACACATGGCGGCTGAGCTGGGGGGCTATAAGCAAACCCACTCCAGCCATCCGCCTCTCACCATGGGCAACTCCAGAGTGGTAGAGAGTCCAGCCTCTCTCAAGAAGTGTGGTTCCAGAGCCCAAGCTGTGCGTGGAGGTGAGCCCGACTATCTCTAGTCGGTACCTCTCGACCTCCCGCACAAGCTCAGGTTCCTTCCCCGCCAATGAGGTGACATTCCACGTCCCTAAAGCCAGATTCCATGTCCAGAGATCGGGTCGTCGGGGGTCTTGCCTTCGACTGTCACCCGATCCACTATGCACCGGCCCCTTACGCTCCATCCTGCAGGCGGTGAGCCCACAGGAGGGCGGCCCCACGTCACTCCTTCGGGCTGAGCCCGGCCGGACCCCATGGGGGGAGGCCCAGCCACCAGGCGCTCGCATACGAGCCCCAACCCCCGGGCCTGGCTCCAGGGTGGGGCCCCGGCTGCGCCATGCCGGGCGACGTCTCGGTCCTTGCTGTATTTGTTAACATAAGGGGTTTGTGAACTGTTCTTAGTCTGGCCCGTCACCAGGGTTCTGTTTGCCTTGGGAGACCCTACCAGGAGCATATAGCCCCAGACAACATAGCTCCCAGAATCTTTCGGGTACTCAAACCTCTCCACCACGATAAGGTGACAGTTCAAGGAGAGGGAAATCAATTAATTTGACACTAAATAGAATATATATATATATATATATATATACTGTAAGTATAATGTGACCTTGTGACCTGAAGTGCAAGTTATACGTAATCAACAGCGGTTTACTTACATGAATGGGGATGGATTGCTTTCATAACAATTGTGAACTGCACCAGGGTTCATCTGAACTGCCAGCCAGGTTGTCTTTCGATGAGGATTTGTGTGAGGCTCACTGTTGTCACTTTCACATACAGTAAATTGAAACACCCTAAATGAGTGCAGAAAGATGAGAACTTAGCTTTTAATTTAACATTATAGGAGAGACAGCCAGGGCTGAGTCCATAGTGCTCTTGTTTTCAGAAGTTGTTTTCTATCTGTTCTAGGGTTGGTGATAACATTTCATTACAAGAAATAATATTAGAGAAACAAGCAACAGTTTTTTACTGTATGCTGGTAATTTTTCAGGTAGTTAGTTAATATTACTGAGTATTATTTGTGTAATTACACTGTAGCAACATCACCTAAGAATACAATTTTAAACAAACAATATAATAAATAAATAGACAACACTCTGGTTATTAATAGGAAAATATTGAAATTATGAAGATGCGTTAGCGTGGTTAATGAAGAGATGCATGTATAAAAATTCCCTAATTGACCAAATTAAATGCTAAAATCCATCTGAGACACAGTCACTTTGCATTTAGCCTACTGGCAGACATGTTAAATGTAAAAATAAATAATTTTTTTGTCATACTAAAGTGTCACATACTATTACACACATGTCACTATAGTTTCTGCTGTGGCAAATGAACACTAGAAGACAAGAGAACTGTGACTCAACTAATAATGAAAGAACGACTTTCAATTTTAAATATCTAAGTGTACCATCTAGGCAGGGTTGCCAAGTCTGTGGTTTTACAGTAGAATTGGGCTACTTTTACACTGTTACCATGGGTTGTTTTTAGTCTGTGGGTTAAACCAATCTCTCACCCATCCCCTGCTTGGACAAGTTGAATAGCAATTGAGCTGGTTTTGCTTCACTGACCTGGCAACCCTGCATCTAGATAGCATCACCCAATGACAGCTGCAAACACACTAATGCATGCACATTTTTAGTTTTCCTAATCTTTATTTTTTTAGCACTTGTATACAAAGCTGATCAAAATAAATAGATAAATCTACAGTTCTTTGGTTTTCAAGGCTAAATATTGGGACAGTGTTCCATATGGCTTTAATACGGTGCTCAACTTTAATCCCAGGATGATTCCATATTATCATAAATATAAATGATGTATTATCATTCATAAACATCCAATACTGGATACCTTATTATTTAATCAAGAGAGCAAATGTGAGCTTTGTGAAAAAATTTGGGGACATCTTTACTTAAGTTCAAGTCATCCTCTCGAGTCTGTCTCATCTCCCCTCAGCAAAGACAATTAGAGTCGCCAGTCTCCACAAGCCTCTCAGCAACCCACTGCCCCACAGTAATTCATCTCCTTATTTTTCCACTTCATCTACATTTGGCTCATCACACAAACAGATTGTCAAGTGAGTTGATATTAAAATGTTCCATTAGTCAAGAGCGTGAGAGAGAGGGTTGCAGAAGAAAGAATAAAATTCACACTCTGTTTAATATGCCTTACAAAAAAAGTGTGGGTGTGCATTTAGCTAATTAGAATAAGTGGTTTAGCTAATTTAAGGCAATGATCACTATTACTAAGCAAACCCATAATCAGAGGAGCAAGGACAATGCAGTCCAATATACTGTATTACACAGTACCACAAAGGGTTGCCAGATTTTTTTTAAATCAGCCCAGTCGTCCAAACACAGCTGCACAATTCTAATAAAAGGACTTAAAATAAATTTATTAATTATATTATTTGAATGATTTTAGCTAGACTCTATATTTTATTATTTAATCAGCATTTTTGTATGTGATAAATATGAACAAATATGAATAAACCTGTCACATGTGATACCCTGGTGATGTCTGGTATTTATTTTAATTACACAGTTTTATAAATTTATTTTGGAATGACATTGTAAAAATAACTGCTTCCATTGCCACAGTTTGTGAGGGAGTTATGGCATTGTATCTCTGTAAAATAATAGTAGTAATAATAATAATGCAAATAGCCAGTGATGTTGGCAACTCAGGACCACCCTAGATACCAACTAAAATCACTTACTCAACCCCCCACAACACCTTAGAATCGTTTTGCATGAGTAAGTTACAATCTGCATTTTCTACAAATGAAGAAGAACAAAAAAAAGGCCGGGTTTTCATTTAAACCTAATTTAGAAACGGAAACCTTAATTAGAGTGGTGCAATGATGCTTGTGATGTCCTCCTAGCTGGCAGAAGAACACAAATTATTCTTTCCACTGCAGTGTGAGTTACCAGGCATGCTGTGTTACTGCTGCATTGAGAGGAATGACAAGAGAAATTTCACAGCATTCTCACCGGATGGATTAGCTCTCTCCGTGCAGCAGGCCGAATGAAAGCAGGGATCTCTGGATGGGGAGGGTTAGCCAAGCCTCAGTTATCTGAAACTGAGTCACCCTGCTGGAGCAATTTGTTCTAGTAGTCTTCTGTCAGTCACAATAAGCGACATACAGGTCGACAAGTATAGTTTAAGGTTTAATTACTGAAGGACCCAAAGCCAAAGAGAGAGAAGGTTGAATGCGTTGGTGTCACAGAAAAACAAAGACGCTGTTGAGGGTGCCAGGATGAGGACAAACCTGCTGTCAGTGACTTCTTAAACATCTCTATTACTTCTTCTTTTTTCCCTATCATCTTCTAAACCTGGGAAAGCAGTGTTTGTTACAGTTCCTCCTGAGAGATCCATAGCTATAGCTAATAATGTTTAATTGTTAAGGTTTTGAGATGGAACTAATTATTACTATTGTATGCATACATCAAACCAAGTGACATTAGTAAATTATATATTTATATATATATAGTACAGACCAAAAGTTTGGAAACATTACTATTTTTTAAGTTTTTGAAAGAAGTTTCTTCTGCTCATCAAGCCTGCATTTATTTGATCAAAAATACAGAAAAAACAGCAATATTGTGAAATATTATTACAACTTAAAATAATAGTTTTCTATTTGAATATACTTTAAAAAAATAATTTATTCCTGTGATGCAAAGCTGAATTTTCAGCATCATTCCTCCAGCCTTCAGTGTCACATGTAACATCAGTCTATCACATGATCATTTAGAAATCATTCTAATATTCTGATTTATTATGAGTGTTGGAAACAGTTCTGCTGTCTCATACATTTGATCAATAAAAGGTTAAAAAGAACTGCATTTATTCAAAATAAAAAAAAATTCTAATAATATGTATTATAATAATATATTTTCTTTACTATCACTTTTTAGCAATTTAACACATCCTTGCTGAATAAAAGTATTGATTTTATTTAAAAAAAAGAAAGAAAAAAAAATTACTGACCCCAAATTACTGACCAGTAATGTATATTGTTATTACAAAATATTTATATTTTAAAAACATAGCTTCTTTTTTTTTTTTTTTATTCATCAAAGTATCCTAAAAAAGTATCACATGTTCTGAAAAAATATTAAGCAGCAGAACTGTTTCCAACTTTGATAATGAATCATCATATTAGAATGATTTCTAAAGGATCATGTGATAATGATCCTAAAAATTCAGCTTTGCATCACAGAAATAAATGATCATTTAAAGTATAATTGTAATAATATATCACAATATTACATTTTTTTCTTCTGTATTTTTGATCAAATAAATGCAGGCTTGATGAGCAGAAGAATATATGCCTGTATATGCCTGTATTTGACTAGATTTGATTTTAGTTTTTTGTATTTAATATAGATATTCTGGTCTTAGGAGTGATTTTTTTTTTTTTTTTTTTTTATTATCATTATTTTTTATGTATAATTAAATCCACTGCCATAATGCCTTTTGTTGTTGTATTAGAAATAAGTTTTCAGCAAAACAAAACAAAAAACAAAAAAACAAGCCCCAGACAGCACATATGGTGGTCCCTTACTCTCTCTCACTGTATCCATAGCACACTACTGTATAGAGCTTGTATGATTGCTCATTTTTACAAGTTGACTTTACTAGTTGTCTAGTGAGCCAGAACGCATTGACAGGTCAGTGTTTACTTGAGGTAAATGGGTTATGATATGATGTGCAGCCTCACATTATATAGAAATGTGTTAAAAAATAAAGCCTGTTTTATGCCACACACAGAAACAAGTATTAATTTCAGTGTCCATACTAACAGTATCCATACTATCAATTTAAATTAGTTTAGTTACCAAATTTAGCATACTACTGTAAATGCCCTACTGACTAAATGCAAGCTCTGCTGTTTCTGTTCAGTAAAACCTGAATCCAGTACATTTAAGCAGTTTAGGTTACAGTTTAAGTTTTGGCTGGTGTGTTAACCAAAAATTTGGATGTGAATGTCTTAATTAACATGTAAACTCGATTTAACAATGATCAAGTATGGCTCAGCCTTAATAAAGTAACTGGGAAACTGTTTAGATGGTGGTTAATGCAGCAGAAACACTATCAGTGTGAAAGCTGAAAGCTGTTGCTTATTGAATGTTTGACACGTCTGATGCATACCTATCCTGTCACGATGCCTGTCTTTAAAATCTTTTTCTGTGTAAAGCACTGTCCTTCAGCAAAGTCTGAAAAGCGGACAGGTTCCAAAGGGACCATTGTTGCCACATTAGTTTGTCCTCTCTTCTGTGACCTCTAGGTCTCCATGGGTGGTCTAATGGCGGATGAGACCGTTACTCACACACCTGAAACGTGTTCTGGCGTGTCAGGTGCGCAGTGGGCACATCATTTCAGTCTGATTAAGGGTGATAAGAAAGCTGGCGTCCTCTTTCAGTGAGAAATACACTTTTAGACACTGCACAGAGACACAAAAATGAGCTAAACAAGTCGAGAACACTATTATAGGCATGCTGAAACAAGCTCCAAAAGACTTCCTTCCATTTTTTAAGCTTGTGTAGCTGAAGCCTAATGCGAGAACAGGCAAATGCTTTTTGTTTCTTTCAGTGATTTGGAAAATCAATTGAGCTATGCAAGTACAGTACATCAATAACCAGCATGCCAGCCATCTTAGAGCAGCGTTGGTTGCTTTTTACATCAATACATTTTCATGTATATACGAAGCGGATGTACTTCCGAGAATGGACTGCTTTTTGCGCTTCCGAGATTTAATGAGGCGTTGTGCCTCTCCATTTTCAGAGTTACTGGGTGCTCTTAAACCTTATTAGATTATAACTTTATCTCTTTATGGCATCCTAGTAGACTTTATACTCCTTAGCCATCTGAATGCTCTTATTTTTCTTGTATTTTTAATCGTGTGCCGACTTAATCTTCATGGAAAGTCATGGAAAGTCTGTCCTGCTTAAGTAGACACTTTTAATCAATGAACAGGTAGATTCACATATTTTATAACAGAACAGTCTTAGTGGCATTTTTCTACTTCTTAGAGCTCTGCTTGTCAAAAGAAATCAGCCTGCTTACTGAGCAAAGGGCAGGTCAGACTAGCACCAGTATATTGATATGAAATATAACCTCCTTACTTTCAGTCTTGACTAAGAAAGGCATCCATCTTCATCTGTCTCCTCTGACCAATCATAGGCCCAGTAATATTAGGCCGGACTGGCTTTGGCACTTCAGGAGCTTCTTCTGCCCATTCCGAGCAGTGCTGGAATATGAGCCATGACTAATTCTGTAATTGGTTAATGTAAAAATGAAGGCTCCTGGAAGACTTAAAACCAACTGGCTGGCAAATTTGATAGATAATGTAAGAGGAAAAGGTCAAGCTTTTCAACAATGAAGTGCACTGTCTGAACTAAGGTGCATGCTATACCACATTTTAACAGTAATAATAATAATAATTTATAGGTTTGAATCTAGCAAGAAGTCATCATCATTGAGCTATCATGTCAATATCGCCCTTATGAAAATTAGCCATGGTTTTTACTACCAATAAAACCAAAAAACCATGGTTACTATAGTTAAACCATGGTAACCACAAATTAACCATGGTTTTGCTAAATTAACCATAGTTTAACCATGGTATTTGTAGTAAATCTGTGGTTATACAAATGGTAGTCAACACGCCAAAAAACCATGGGTTACTACAGTTTTACTATAATAAAACCATGGTTATTTTTCGTAAGGGCGTGACTTTGGTCAAACCACTTATAAGGGTTTTCACACACACACAAAAAAAGTACTTTTTGTGGCTATTCCTCAGTTTATTGTTTTTTACCTGCTACCAAATATGTGGACAAGAAAGTGAGGTATAGAGAAACAAAAATAAAGAGAAAGAGAGAGAAAATAAATGGGGCTGTTGTCCCAACTTGAAGTAAAAAGGATTGGAGTAGAGTTTTCTTCTAGGAAGCGATGGTTTACACATCAGTATTAATAGAGGTGGACACCTGATGGCTGTGCCTCCGGGAAAAGAACAAAGAGGAAACCATTTGCTGGTGTCACAACCTCTTTAGCTACTGGAACATTGAAGCCCTTTCCAGGCAATGCTGACTCCAACCAGTTACTGCACATACTGTACATGAAAGGTTTTTGAATCTTACTGAATAATAATAATAATAATAATAATAATAATAATAATAATAATAATAATAATAATAATAACAAATAAAATAAATAAAATAAAATAAAATAAACAAAGAATCAAGCCTTTTCATGCTATTTTTTTAAATTGGATTATTTGAGGTCTAAACTACCCCTTTTAATCCAAATGAAATTCAATTATAATTTTGCTCAATGGGATCCACTCAGGTGTTTAGTTGAGTCATAGTTTGATAATCAGTTGATTGTTTTGATGCATGTAAATGTAGTTATTCTGCAACATCCCTTGCCCCATCACTAATGACCATAATCATCATCCAGTAAGTGGCATCATTTTTGGTGAGAAAACAAAAGTACAGTCATTGTTAATAAGTATTTCCTTCACTTCTGTTAAAAAAAAAGAACAAAAAAGAACCACATTCAATTCAATTCAAGTTTATTTGTATAGCGCTTTTTACAATACAAATCACTACAAAGCAACTTTACGGAATATTACGTTTCTACAATATTTAGTAGTAGCTTATAAGTGGTGGCTGTAAGTTTGTGTGCATATGACAGGATTTTTCAGAAAAAATAATAGTAATATTACCAAGGGGCAACATGTCTATTGAAAACAGAAGGGGACCTAGGACGGATCTTTGTGGCAGTCGATATTTTACTGGTGATAAATGAGATAACTCCCCATTTAAATAAACAAAATGGTAGCGATCGGACAGGTAGGATCTAAACTATCTTAGAGCCTGCCCTTGAATACCTGTATAGTTTTGTAATCGATCTATGAGTATGTCATGATCTATGGTGTCGAACACAGCACTAAGATCAAGTAAGACTAGAAATGAGATGCAGCCTTGATCTGACGCAAGAAGCAGGTCATTTGTAATTTTAACAAGTGCAGTTTCTGTGCTATGGTGGGGCCTGAAACCTGAATGAAATTCTTCATACAGATCATTTTTGTGCAGGAAGGTGCTCAATTGAGCAGACACAACTTTTTCTAAAATTTTAGACATAAATGGAAGATTTGAAATAGGCCTATAATTTGCCAGTACACTAGGATCTAGTTTTGGTTTCTTAATAAGAGGCTTAATAACTGCCAGCTTGAATGGTTTTGGGATGTGACCTAAAGATAACGACGAGTTAATGATCTTGAGAAGCGGTTCTTCGGCTACAGGTAACAACTCTTTCAGTAGTTTAGTGGGTACAGGATCTAATAAACATGTTGTTGGTTTAGATACAGTGATAAGTTTATTTAGCTCTTCCTGTCCTATATTTGTAAAGCACTGCAGTTTATCTTTGGGTGCGATGGATGAAACTGAAGTGTTAGACGCTGTAGAATCTACATTCGCTATTGTATTTCTAATGTTATCTATTTTATCAGTGAAGAAATTCATAAAGTCATTACTATTAAACGTTGATGGAATATTAGAATCAGGTGGCATCTGGTTATTTGTTAATTTAGCCACTGTGCTAAAAAACCTTGGATTGGTTTGGTTATTTTCAATGAGTTTGTGGATATGCTCTGCCCTAGCAGTTTTTAGAGCCTGTCTATAGCTGGACATACTGTTTTTCCATGCAATTTTAAAAACTTCCAAGTTAGTTTTTCTCCATTTGCGTTCAAGACCACGAGTTTCTTTCTTGAGAGAGTGAGTATTACTGTTATACCGGTCACGGCGCCGAGGAAAGAACAGGGTCTGGACCCAAATCCAGGTTAGAAAACTCCTTTTAATAAACAAAAAGCCAACAAAGCAAAAACAAAACAGAAAAGATCCACAATCATGCAACCGAAGGTGCTGGCATCCACCCTACAAACATGAAATCACTAGCAAAGCATGAAGCAAATGAAATGCAAAACACAATAAACAAGTAACATTTAACACAGCCAGACAGAGCTGTGATGAGAATATATAGTCTGCGATAATGGGCAACAGCTGTGTGAGTAAGTGTGTGTGATTGAGTGACCAGGTGTGCGGAGTTTATGTAAACGAGTCCGGGAGCCGGGGAGAAACACAGGTGGAGCAACTAAACAATAATGAGCTAACAAGATGGGCAGCATCAGAAAAAGACAGGAGAGAGCACATGGCACCAAACAAACACAACACTCACAGAAGACAATGACAGAAAGACAGAAGACTGTGACAATACCATGGCACAGTATATTTTTCTCTATCCTTTTTCAGTTTGATGGGGGCAACAGCTTCTAATGTATTAGAGAAATAGTGTCCATGTTGTTAGTAATTTCTTCTAGTTCATGTGTATTTTTGGGTACAAATAGCAGTTGAGATAAATCAGGCAGGTTATTTGCGAATCTGTCTTTGGTGGCTGGAACAATAGTTCTGCCCAGACGGTAACGCTGAGACATATAATTAATATCAGTGATATGCAGCATGCACGATACAAGGTAATGGTCTGTAATATCATCACATTGAGGTACGATATCTATATCAGTAAGATCGATTCCATGTGATATAATTAAATCTAGTGTATGATTAAAACGATGAGTGGGCTCGGTGACATTTTTTGACTCCAAAAGAGTTTATTAGGTCAGTAAACACAAGTCCTAATGCATCATTTGTATTATCAACGTGAATATTAAAATCTCCCATGATTAGCACTTTTCACACCAAACATTAAAGCTACTTTCAAGCTAACACTCCTATGTAAACAAATTCCTTCTTACCAGAGGCGGACAGAGTACACAGCTTCATTACTTGAGTAAAAGTACAGATACCCTTGCTAAATTTTACTCAAGTACAAGTACTACAGTCAGATGTCTACTTAAGTAAAAGTACTGAAGTACTTGTTTTAAAAGTACCGGTGTGAAAAGTACGAATGACCCGTTATTGAACTGGCTGGTCTGCCAAACACCCGTATAAAATCATCAGCAGCAAAAAGATTAAATGCTAAAGTGTGCCACCCACCCTTGAGCTAAATAAAAGAGGCAAGGTTCACAAAACATCAGACCGGATGCAGTGGGGCGAGGAATTATGAACTCAACCTCTGTCAAGCATCTCAATCCCATTACTAACGCTGCATGCTTCCCGCAGCCGCAGGACTTCAACAGAGCCCACGGGCAAACGGCAGCGTGATGAATGCTTAGCATAGATACAAACAGTAGTGTGTGTCTTCAAGCTGGTAATTATATCTGTGTAATGCGTCCCCAGAGAACCTAGAAAACTGCAGCTCGGGAAACGTTGGCATAGATGCCAGCAGGCCCCATAGATCACTCCAGCTAAACCTGAGCTAAGAGCATCAAACTGATCTAAGTTTAATGTTTTCAAAGTGCGCTGGGACTCACAGATTCTTAATCAGCTGAAATAATGTGGACACCAAACAGGAAACTTTAGCCTTTTACACCACTAATGCCATACATCTGCAGACAAACAAAACCAGAAGTGTTTCAAAAGCAGCAGTGGGTCAGCAAAAAGCAGTATTGGTTTAAATAGTTTTCTGTTCGGAAATCTTTGAAACCTAGAATTGGACAATTCATCAAAATTAAAGCACATGAAGGATTCAGTGTCCATATATCATATACAGTGGCTTAGAGGCTAGACGTTTGTATTTTGGCTAGTCAGAGTAATTTAGTTTTCTAAACTCTGTTTACTAGTCAGTTTAGACTAACAGCTAAATCTTTATTTCTTTGTTTCGGTGTTGTATGTGTCCCTGTGCTTTTTGCATGTTTATTACTCAAACAAACATTTACAAATATTGTATTACACACATATTAATACATTAAACAATGGTTTCCTTAAAAATCCAATTTGTATTTCCAGAAATTATCTTTCAGTAATTTTCACTTCCCATTTACATGATTAGAAGGATGGATGGATGGATGGATAGATAGATAGATAGATAGATAGATAGATAGATAGATAGATAGATAGATAGATAGATAGATAGATAGATAGATAGATAGATAGATAGATAGATAGATTTGTTAGTTTGACATAACTAATTCTAACTATAGCTAAAATGTGTGAATAACTCAAGTATTAAGGTAGGAAAAACATATGAAAAAAAAAAAGTTGTATTATTAAATAAATAAGAAAATACAATTTTGCAATTATTGAATTGTCTTTTCCAAATATATATATATATATATATGAAATGATCAAGCATATTGAGTAATCAATGGACTGCCAAGTTATTAAATATGATTAACATAAACAAACAAACAGTTAATCTTGACCTTCTTGATGAAGACTCTTTGTTGTTGTTTATTTTATTTATTGAATTATATTCTTAACCTGTGAACAACAAATATGTAAATAATATTACTTCAGTCCCAATGGAATGATGTAATGGATTGCAGTCCTAGTTAATGCATTTGATGCAATACTGTATGTTCAGTTGCCTCACAATTACTGCATAAATACTTCAGCATCCTAGAGCTGCTCTCGTCCAAGATTAGTCTTTAACACATTCAATCCCTACAGTATCTTGTTCTTTTTGTAATTTTTTCCTCTCAAACATGAGAGAATATGTCAAAGAATTATGAATATCCACCCTGCGGAGCTGGTAGGCGGACGTTAACACGTATTGTCAAAAGAGTGTCTAAGGCATCACACCCACTCACTGTCATGTGCTGAGAATTTTATTTTGCTCTCACTCACATATTAAAGCCTTTGTCATATCAGGCTGTATTATTCGCTTCTCCTGAATGAGTCCATAAGCAGATGGTCTCCGCAGTTTATCTGCCAACTGGCATCACTTCTGACGGCTTATCACAACATTAGCAGGCCAGAGAAGTTTATATCCCACACACACAGAAGCACTTCCAGACTGGGTCTGTGGGTCAGATCTGTGGGAAGACCAGAAGAACATAGCTTCCAGTTCACTGCATTAAAACTGACACATCACATTCAGTCAAATGTTTTCAATCTATGGCCTTCAGAAACCTATAGTTTTGTGTTCCTTATGGTTCTAAAGTCTGGTAAAACTCATTTAAAACTATTTCTTCAAGAAGATTTTCTGTGGTCCGATAAGAGTCTCAAACGATCTCCGATCAATAAGTTATCCTCTTTGAGAAATCCTGCTTTAATGGTTCAGATTTCAGTGCTTGAAGTTAAATCTACCTTTGGTTATATCTGATGCTGCTGGACAGATTATTTATTTTGACTTCAATAAGCACTGAAAAAAAAGATAAGTGCATTATTTAATTGTATTTTATTAAAGGACAATTTGAGAATACTTCCTAATCATTTATAATCGAGAAGCACAAATGTTTCTCCTCAGACTAAATGCATCTCTAATCAATAACAGTTTAAAAAGAGCCAGTGAAGAACCTGTTCTGAGAGTTGTTTTGCTCATGTCCCTGGTTACAGCTCTTTAAATGCTTGGACTGATTCTCATTTAGCATGTTAACAGGATTTACACACTCACAAGCTGTAGCAGGCAGTTTGATCGTTTCTGACACTGTGCTTTCTGTCTGTCGGGGTCAAACCACATTGGTTGATATTTGTATTATTTAGTTAGTTAGTTAGTTAGTTAATGCAAAACATATTATGGACAAACATATTAACACTTTCATGATTAACTGATGTAGACATAATAAAGGAATAGCCCACATCTGTCCATGAAACAGCTTTTAAGTCAACTGTCCAATTACATATGGTCTCTTGAAGAAGGGAGAGGTACATATTAAAGATCTGCAATTCCTTAACCTTTCCTCCAATTTTGATGTGAATATTCTCAAATTAAAGATCAATGTGTGCACTTTAAGCCCATATTATATATATAACTGTAACTGGAATATGTTTTGGTCAACAGTTAAAATAATAATCCATACACACACACACACACACACACACACACATTATAAATATATACTGTATATATATACATATATATGCTGTATATATATATATATATATATATATATATATATAAACAACCGCTACCGATGTTTAGAGGTCAGGGTCAGCCGATGGCCGATATGTGCTGCCGAATCTTAGGACCGATATGTTGAAGTTTTGCCATTCCTTTGCATGCTGATTCTAGGATTTTATTCAGACTAAATCCCCTTTAATTCAGGTGAGAAGCTTTTGCACATAATAATAATACCGCTGCCGACACTTTTTGCAGCATGAAGTTTATCGTTTAATTTATCAATAATTTAAACGATGATCAATCATGGAAATTATTGAAAATTGACATCCCTAAATGCAAATAAGTTAGATGGAGACCCGGCTATTGTCTGCATCAAACCATGCTTCCGAACAAATGTAATTCACCGTTCTGGGGTGCGTTTTCCAAAAGCATAGTTGCTAACTAAGTTAGCAACTTTGTTGGTTGCAATGCAATTTCCCATTGCCAACCAACTAAGTTACTAACAGGTTAGCAACTATGCTTTTGGGAAACGCACCCCTGGGCTGCTCCAGGACAGCTCTGTGTCTCCGAGCATGGTGCTGTCTGTGAGTGGAGCGGCGTAACGTAGCCCTGAATCACGCTGCAGTGTTTGTGAGAGCTGCCACCTTCATACCACGAAATTCTCAGCCTCCGATACAGGAAAAATAAAACATAACTTATAACAATGGTGCTAATATGTTAGCAAGAAGGCTGCTAATAGTTTTCAACTACAGTCTTTAAAGTTAACTGCAAGTAAGCGGATCTTTAGCCAGCTGTAGCACCATGCCAGTTCCCGACGGTTCTATGCTATTTGTTTTTTCTTTCACTAAGTGAAGCAACATATAAGTCCATAGGACTTTGGAATACCAGAATTTAAGCCTTTTCCAGTTGTTGAATTTTCCAAAGGTTTTGGCTTGGGGTCCTTCACATGCGTCAGCAGCACTTTCCACCGCACCAGTAACACGGGGCTGCCCGCGGATGTGCCTGAATTTAAATCGGCACTACTAAACACGGATATCGTCCGATGCCGGAAAAAAATAAATAAATACATATAGATATAGGTAGAATTGTTAGAATTTACCACATTAGGCACTAATTTTTTTTACCCTGTTTAGACAAAAGTACAATATAACGAAGAGGCAAAAGCAATAGTACCTTATCAAATATATAAATTAATGCATGCATAAATAATCATTAGACAGTTTGGTGGGTTATTATCCATAAATTATCTTTGCATGCCATCTTTTAGAGCCTCTCCCTAGTAAAAAACAAAGCATAATGCTCCAATACACTGGCAAGGAAGAGGGATTACAATATATAAATTTATATATATATATATATAGATATATATATATATATATGTGTGTGTGTGTGTGTGTGTGTGTGTGTGCATATGAAAGTATTTATTTATTCTTTCATTCATTCACAGAAACCATTCATGGACCTTACCGAGACTTTTCACTGGACCTTAGAACTGAAATTTTTGTGTTTTCTTTTTGCATAACCTTTGAATTTAGCATGCAGTCATTTCATTTGTCAAACATTGTGGAGTACATAAACCATTCAGTAGATACTTGAGCCTTTTACTCATGGGACACAGCATCTCTAGATACAGCCTATAATAGTGATGCCTCCCCTTCATTGGGTTATTACTTGACTCCAGAATCACTGCTCTGAGACATTTGCCGAAGCTTCCTGACAGACTTTTCTAATGCAAAGGAAGTCTTGCATCTCGGGGGAACTTCTTGCATCTGTTTAGTTGCTTGGCTGCTGGTTAAATGGTAGCCTGGCAGCTGTGGAGAGAAAGATGCTGATGTATTATTGAGGATGGGTGTGCAGTCCCGAATCGAAAGACCCTTTTCCCAGTCTGACCCAACTGTCTCCTAGATTGGATGGGAGTCATTATAACCCTCCACAGTTTCTCTTTGTAAATTGCATAAATGGCTACTTCTTTTTATTTATTTTTTCTTAATTTTGGACATATTGTAATAAAGGACATTTCGAAATTCTCTTCCATCTGGAAAAGTCTGCAGATTTTGACAAGCAACACTTTCCCAGTCATATTCAATTTGCAAAAGGTGTCATTTCAAAGGTGCGGCTCACCAAGGGCCTTTATATAAAAAAAATAAAAAAATAAATAAATAAAATTCAATTAAAAGAGTGAAAGACAGCTATTCATAGTTAGAGTGGTGAGCAGAAAATTATCTTTCCTGGCCCAGTAAAAAAAAATAAAATAAAAAAAAATATTTTTTTTATATATATATATATATATATATATATATATATATATATATACACACTGAATAGACCAGCTTCATAACAAAACAAAATGCAAAACAACACAATCGCAGCCAGTGTTGGGGAGTAATACATGTATATTATCCTATTGTATTGCATTGTATTCTATTCTATTCTATTCTATTCTATTCTATTCTATTCTATTCTATATGCAATGTTGCTATTTTTTTGTGAATTAAAAAGTAATGCATTACTTGAAAAAATAATCTGATTATATAACTCACGTTTACTTGATACCAACAACACTGATAGCAACCAAATCCAAAACTAGCTTCCATCAAGGGCTGAAATGGTTCAGAGTACAAATGCATTTCACATTTCTTGAGCACTTTCTTCAAAATAGAGCAGCATTGTAGATACACAACAACATAGCAAACCTAACAATCCAAACCTTTCTCCTAGTCTCTGTACGTTGCTTATCAAATGTGGCATCTAATTAATTAGGCAAGATCGTCTTATTTTGCTAATTGAACACACATGCAAATTTGATAAATGAGAATAGCTGGATTGACTTGAGATAAATGCACATTCCCGTGATGTTTACAAATGAGATCAAGACTCAAAATCGTGATCAACAACACAGCAATTGGTTGAAGACACAGAATTGATAATCAAGTTTCGTACAGCACAAATTCTAGAGGCCTATGACCAATTTGCCTTTGTAGTCTTGTCTAGATGGACCTCTAATAAATAACACGAGGTCTCATCTAGAACTGGTCAGACATGGAGATAGTTTGCTTTGTTCTGAAACAGTCATTGTTACAATGTTGCATTTTCTCATTGGTTTGGTTCTCTGTCACAACGCACCTTTTTAAAATGTATCAGTTAGAGCGGGGATCAAGGCATGTTACACCAGAAAATTCTCTTGATGTTTACTGTTGCTGTCAGGAATTATTTTTCAGCAGAGGGATAGCATTTAATTAATTTACTTCAGAAAATTACATATCAATTTATACATTTTTGGTTTAATATTTGTATTGTGTTCCAATCATTTTAGAAAGCGATAAGGTTCTCGAGGCATGCTGTATTGGGAATAAGTGCCTAACACCCTTCAGCCATGACTCACTCACAATATGGCACTGCCTCCCAAACCTTACTACTTACATAAAGCACAGCTCACAAAGTCACTTTCAAACAAGAAGTTTTCTCTTTCTGTGTGTGCCAAATTTATGTGGGCAACTTCAATCTCAAAGATTCCTTTTGGAATTAATACATTTTGCAGACAAAATTTTATAGAGAAATGGTAAATGTGCCTGCAAATTTAGAATGGCAGTGCAAAATGATTTATTGATGTAAACTGATTATTGGCTACAGATGGCACTTTAAGAACGAGAGAATACCAGGTTATTTGTTACATACTACACTACCAAAATAAAGGGGCTTTAGTGAGTGACGTGACATACAGCAAAGTATGGTGACCCATACTCAGAATTCATGCTCTGCTTTTAACCAATCCAAAGTGCACACACACACACACACACACACACAGAGATGGCATAGTCAAAAGTTCATTAAAGAACCATCTCTTTCTTACTTTTTTATAATCTGAAGAACCTTTGTTCACCACAAAGAACCTTTTATGAAACAGAAAGGTTCGTCAGATGTTTAAGGTTCTTTATGGAACCATTTAGACAAAAAAGGTTCTTCTGTGCCATCACTGTGAAGCACCTTTATTTTTAAGAGTTTATATCTCTCAGCATAGGATAACTGCCAAAACTAGCCATCCAAATGTTGACCCCAGGGGTTTTTGACATATTCAAAATCACCCTTCAGCTTGACAAAGATCATTTCGGTCCATGCCATTGTCCTAGCTAGCGCTGCACTGTTACGAGATCCTGAGTTTAGGTTGAGTTTGGAAACATAGGAGTCATTAAAAATTGCCTGCAGGCATAGCCCCAATTTAACAGCATCCCGTCATAATGTCCTGCAATAAAATATGTACTTACATTTGTTCAACCTACAGTAAGTTTAATAATACACCTCACTAGCTCAACTAAGCTTAACTTGGTCCTGCAGTGCAATCTTCAGTCTTCATGTGAGACTGATTGCCCACTGACTTTTTGGCCTTATTGACTAGTTGCATTGTGTTACTATGAAATTGCATGGATCAAAGTGCTAAATTACGTATTTTACAGCTCAGCAATACTGCAACAATTAATGCATTTGCATGCACAAGATTACACCAGTTAAGATTAATCTATAAACTTACCGGTTATGCAGCGCCTTAAATGCTGTTAAGACCACCCAATATACCTTGATCTCACATTGCATATACATTTCTCTATTATTATTGTTGATGTATTTTTTTAATTCAGAATAATTTTGTTTCAGCATTTCATTGTGCATGCAATATGCATAATGCCACATCACAGTACATTAACATTCAAGTATTGTTATAATTATTATTATCATCATCATCATCATCATCATCATTCATTCTTTTTATTTTTTTGTATGTGTTCGTGAGTCAATGACTATTTTCACCTGAACAAGAATGTGACATTAAATGGAATATGGAATGCATTAATCTGACCATAAACAGACAATGACACTTTAAGTATCAAAATAAAACATCTTGCAAATGCCTGTATTAATATAATGTAAACACCTTATTCAGAGTTTCTACTGTAAAAGATTCAATTCTGTGCATGTTTGAACAATGGCAGTGAACCACATATATTTTTGCAATCATGAAACTAATTTAATTTGAATTTGAATACACGTACAACGGGCATGCAGTCTCAGAGGTTTGGACGGGCCCGCAGCTGCAGTGGCACATCAATTGCCAAGAGTTGCTAGCAGTACACCTTGCCTTGAACCATCTCAAAGGTCTCTTATGAGGCAAGCATGTGCTGGTCCGAATGGACAACACTGCGACCATTGCGTACAACAAACGACAAGGTGGTCTGCGCTCCCGTCGCATGTCGCATCTCGCTCGCCACCTCCTCCTTTGGAGTCAGAAGGTTCTGAGGTCACTTCGTGCCATTCACATTACAGGCCTGCTCAATCGTACAGCCGATGAGCTGTCTTGAGCAATGCTCCCGGGAGAATGGCGACTCCATCCCCTGACGGTCCAGCTGATTTGGAGATGGTTAGGAGCCGCTCAGGTAGACCTGTTTGCTTCTCCAGAGACCTCTCACTGCCAGTTGTTTTACTCCCTGACCGAGGGAACTCTCGGCACGGACGCACTGGCACACAGCTGGCCGCGGGACCTACGCATGCATGTGTTTCCCCCAGTGAGCCTTCTCGCACAGACACTGTGCAAAGTCCGGGAGGACAAGGAGCAAGTCTTGCTAGTAGCGCCGTATTGGCCCACGTGGACCTGGTTCCCCAAACTAGTGCTCCTTGCGACAGCCCCTCCTTGGCCAATTCCTCTGACGAAGGATCTACTGACTCAGAGATGTGGCACCATTTGGCACCCGCGTCCAGACCTTTGGAAACTCCATGTCTGGTCCCTGGACGGGACGCGGAGGTTCTAGGTCACCTACATCAAGAGGTAGTGAACACCATCACTTCGGCGAGAGCACCGTCTACGAGACACACTTATGCCTTGAAGTGGAACCTGTTCGTTGAGTGGTGTTCTTCTCGCCGAGAAGTCCCCCGAAGATGCCCGATTGCGGTCGTGCTATCCTTTCTGCAGCAAGGGTTGGAGCGAAGGCTGTCTCCCTCCACCCTCAAAGTCCAGGTTGCCGCTATTGCTGCTTACCATGACCCCATGAATGGGAAGTCTCTGGGTAAGCATGACCTCATCGTCAGGTTCCTTAGAGGGGCCAGGAGGTTAAATCCTTCCCGGCCCCCCTGTATACCCTCTTGGGACCTGTCTCTAGGAGGCCCCGGTTAGTGTCGGCTTGCTTAAACCACTCCAGAGTGTCCGTACTGTAGACCCTGTTGAGATCCTCCATCACCCTAAGCAGCTGGACGCAGCGGAACGTCTGGCGCCAGACCTTCATGATGAATCTGTGAGAACCATGGAAGGGTGGGTTCCACATTGAGACCTAAGCGGTACTCATATGTGTATAGTCCACGGTATAGCCTTAGAGCCTGTGTTTCCCCGGCAGACTTCTGCCTTCCCAAGAGGGTTTTAATCACCTCAAATTTCTCCTTATACTCCTAAGTGGATGCTATATGTGTATTTGCCTCCGAGACCTCCTTCAGGAAGGATGGGGCTTCCGCAGCGGCCCGGCTCCAAGCGGACCGGGTACGTTTTCCCAGTGTTATCCAATCTCACCCAGTGAGGTAGTGCTTTGACAACGGTGAGTGGAGCCCCGCTACTTGTTCTGAGCCCCGGCCTACACCTAATAGGGGCGCAGGCGGCTCGCACAGGGCACTGGAAGGGGCAGCACCCATGGCGCTTTGATAGGGATCCCATATTCGTCGGTCACCGACGTGGCGTCGAGAGTGACCGACTGAAAGGGAACATCTCAGTTACGTATGGTAACCCTCGTTCCCTGAAGGAGGGAACGGAGTCGCCACGTCCCGTCGCCATGGTTGCTGTACCACCGCTGAGCTACCGGGTCCCCGGCTCGGCTCCTCAGCGAAAAACTGGTATGCATTGCACCTGCTGCCCTCTCATACTCACGCAGTGATCAGCGGCAGCTGGATGCAATAATTGCATGCCAATGTGCATTGGCTCGTTTAGTTTACACTCGAAGTAGATTGGTCTATCGAAGCGATATCCCATATTCGTCGGTCACCGACGTGGCGTCTCCGTTCCCTCCTTCAGGGAACGAGGGTTACCATACGTAACCGAGACGTTATTAGCACTTATAAAGCACATATTCTGCATGGCCATATTCTACATCTCTAATCCCACCCAATATCTAAATTTAACAACTAGCTTACTAACTATTAAAAGGCAGCACATTAGGAGTTTAATGAGGTTGTACAGTAGTTCATGGTTTATGGTTAGCGAGAATTGGAGCAAGAAAATAAAGCATAATATGGATTTCTCAGGTTATTCAGAATATGCTGATTCCATGTACACTCCAGGAATATTCCAATAGATGGTGAGCATATTTATTTTGTTTTTAAAGTAAAAGCTTTACTTTAATCAGAAAATGATGGATGTAAATGCTGTTATGCAGCGCATATTTTCTCTGTTCCTCAACTCTGCTCCCAGGAATGCACACTGAATATGACAGAAGTGTTTGAGCTCAACTCGTTAGTAAAAGCAGCATGACCTGAATTTGGTGTGTCAGATTAGACTGTGGCCAAACATGACATTAGTCACGGACAGTGTTTTAATATGAAAGAAAACTGGAAGAACCATTAAAATTGTTATTAATATTATTTACACATTATCATTGTGACTATTGATCTAAAAGAAAGCTCTAGACGTAACCAACCAAACATTTAATGACAAAAAACAATAGCTGGTCAGAAATGTTATCATTCTTTCTTTCTTTAAATGTTACGCACACATTGAACATCAGACGTATTTTGATGCCTACCATCAAAATATGCTATTCTTATAATTAATTCAGTTCTATTTATTGTAATCCTTGTCATTTATTCACTATACTGTAATGTTGTAATAGTCACAGCCATACAAACAAAGATTTTCATTCGCACATGGTATTTTTTTTAATACCATGTCAAAACGGGGCAATCGTTCCTGAATATGTCATGGATCATATTATTAGCAGTGGATGCTGCATACTGAAATATAATATTTAACTGCAACATCTGCACTTTATGGAGTGATATTGATCTATTTCTATTTTATATAGAGGATTTTTTTTTTTGGACTGAGAGCCAGCGCTAATCTATTTATGTATTTACACAAGATGTATGTATTTATGTAAAATGCATTTCTACAAAACATTTGTTTTTATGCTTATATTAACGTCTAATCTCAAAGTCAGATCTGTTAGAGTTAGGGATATCTTAACCTAAGTCACATTAAAACCCATCACTATGAGACAGTTAGAATACAAGCATATTTCATTTATTTGTCAAAATTAACTGTTGGATGTCAATATTCAGTTTTATAGCATTACTCACAGATAGTGTAATGAAGAGCCAGATAGTGCCACTTAATAAATTAATAAATAGTAACATACATAAATGAGTTCTTAAAACAGGGCTGATGATTCTGATGAAGACATGACAAGCAAATCTGATCCGCCTAAAAATGCATGAATACATTAAATAAATATGTTATGGAATAAATTCAAATAGCATTTTTTTAAATGTTGCCTGTTCATGTTTAATTCAGACACTGTCCTTTGTCTTCCCAAAGGGTGCCAACTTCATTTCCGTCTGATCTAGTCAGTCATGATGCACACTGCAGGCCAAACACTTTCTGTCATTTGGGAAGTACAATCTGCCAATGTCATTTAAGATCTCTCGTTTCTAAAAGTTTACATGGAACCCACATAAAGGAGAAGCTGCTGTCTTACAGTATAGCACTGCACTGCTTAGAATGACATCCGTCCGTTCTCCAGACCATTGCACATTTCATTCAGCCTCAGTAAATACCTGCAGTCAAAATCTAGCACAACATAAACCCAAAGTTCTGAAAAAAAATAAAAAAAACGTGTATGAATACGAGAAACAATGAGCTTAAATAAAACGAACTCTGACTGCCCAAGACCTCATCATATCTGGCTGCAGCATTGACTGGTGTTGTCTGTCTCCTGTGATATGATGCTTCAGTCTCTATAATGACTGATACATTAGCAGAATATCAGAGCCAATAGATTGGAGAGGAAAAATCAATGTGGTTCCTTACTCTCTAAACGCATCAGAATAGCAGCATGCTAATGGTTTTCACTGTCATACAGGAGCATGAAAACACATTAGTCAAGAGCGAGACAGGAGTTCAATTCAGTTTTGCAGGTGCGGCCCTGATAAATAAACAAATGATAAAGAAATAGAAATAGATGCACTGTGACTCGAACCTGCATCCTTCAGGTAACAAGGCCACAGCTGCTCCCTTTTTATGATTTAATTGTTATTAACAACATTATATTACGTCAAACTGAGGTTCATGAAGGAACTGCAGGGGGTTAGAGTTGAATGAAAAGCTAATACTGAATTAAATCATAAAAAATGTCAAATCATATAAGAAAATAATTCATATAAGTAAAGCACTTACTAAAAATGTCATGTCATGTGACTATTATTTTTAGTGAACAGTGAACATGCAAATGTGTTTCTTAAGTATTAGTTTATTACATGAAAATGTCAGTGGGACTTAAAGTAAACCCTTACACTATTACTATTGTGTGAATAATATGTAATCATGTAATGGATAAAAAAGTAGCTAGTTCAGGAGGGGAAATGTCCATGTCCTGTAACAATCTAAATATTAATATTTCATAAGTCAATTTCCTATATATATAGTAACCATAAGAATAATAACTTCTGGGATTTTTTTTTTTGGGGGGGGGGGGGGGTTATATGTTAAATGGTATCGAACAAGAATAAGAAAAAATAAAAAATGTATGAGAATATTCGCCTCTTGGGAGAAAGAACAAATTGCTTCTTAGCTTTCTTATTGGCTGTGATGCTAGCAGCGTGTCCCTGATGTATTACTAGTGGAAATTGAGTTTATTCAGTTAGAGGCTTGTTCCCTGCACGAAAGCTTCCGTGTCTTCCCATGTTTCATCACACCAATCTAAAAATCCATAAAGCTGTAGAGGTTCCAGTGTCAGCTGTTGGGCTCTTTTTAAAAACACTTTCCCTGATGTTCTGCTTCACGAGTCACTAATTTTAACTGGCATACCCAGTGTGAAAAGGAAACAAGCAATGCTACTTTTTTTTTAGGTTTTCTTGTTTGCTTCGCTTTCAGAAAGTCTTAAGGTGCCTTTAGTTTTTTTTTTTTTTTTTTTGCTTGTTTTAATGTTGCAGCCTTAAATGTTTTTTTTTTTATACCCCCCCCCCCCTCCCCCCCCAAAAAAAAAAAAATATATATATATATATATATATATATTGTCATTACTAACTTACCCTCATGTTTTTCCATAACAGTATGGATTTATTTATTCTGTTGAACATAAAAGAAGTTCCAAAAATATGCAAAGAAAATAAAAAAATGCTGCAGGGGTGTGAACTGCATGAATCGGTCTCTTTGGATGCAGGGATTATTTTATGTCATTTTTTACTTCAAAGCAAGTTACTTACCTGTGAGGAAGTAAATTAGCACATTACTCTTATTTTAACATCAAAAGTTTCACCTTAAATGAATATGGTATCAAAGTGAATATATTTGAATATAGTAAAAGAGTGATGTTTTGGGTTGTGCGGGATGAAACCGCTAGACTTAATCTGGTGAAACCACTTTGATGAGTGTTTATAACATGTACGGTTTACTAGAATATTCAATCATAACGTTGCATTTGTACTTTTGAAATCAGCTAAAATGATGTTATCCCAGACCTTCATAAAGATCAGTTAAAGATCAATGAAACACTGTTTAGCTCCCATTAGCCCAATTCAATACAGTAATCTGTGTATTATAGTGCTGTGGCTGATCTCAGGTCAGCTGTAAAAGGACTGCTGATTGCTCTGTTTAACAAAACTGAGAACTGCTGTAGATAATGTGCATCTGTGTACTGCTGCATCCCTGTTCACCTCCTGCCCACGCTTTACCCTCACCTTCACCCACTAAGGTTAAATAATACGTCTATTAAAGCACCCCTGCATATACTGCACTGGGGAAGAGAGAGAAACCATAAAATTCTTCATTTTGCATCGTATGCCAGAATCGAATAATATTTTTTTTTTTCTGCTCCATTTGAATTCCACTCCTGATTGAATCGGTTGTGCTGCAGAACACAGTAATGCAATTCTAGGTCGACTCTAGAACACAAATAAGTGAGAAGTTGCATATAAAATCAGAGAGATAAATGCAAACACGATTGAGTGCAGAATGACTGAAAACTGATCCATGAATCAAAACGGAGAGTTGAATTATTCAAGCCATTTTACTGCAGATTTTCCATGTTGCATGCAGTCGACTCAATCTCTCTCTCTCTCTCTCTCTCTCTCTCTCTCTCTCTCTCTCTCTCCGCAGGTCTTTGCAGGAAATAGACTTTGCAGAATTACATCATGATTGAGAGCTCGCCTCCAACTCCCAGAGCGACACAGGGTGAGACGACAAACTAGCAATGGAGAGTCAGAGGAGTAATCAGAAAAGGAGAAGAGAGGGCTGTTAAATGATCTGACCAATGGACATTACAGAGGAACATACTTCTGAATAATCAAGCTAACATTATGAAGTGTCTTTATAATATTGTCTTGCCTCATGCATGTAAACTTTCCCTTTGATGATGTTCTCTGGGTCGCATGTCCAGTATTTGTTCTGGGAACTTTCTTTGAGGTCACAAGGGCAGAAAGCACCTAACAAACACGAATCTGAATAACTTGGCTTGTGTGAAAAGTGTTGTGCACTTTTTATATTTATTATTTTAGCAGATACTTTTATCCAAAGCGACTTACAGCTGAGGAATACATCAAGCAATTCACCATAAAGAGGCAAATAAACACAGGTAGTGCTCTTATACAATGTTTCAGGCATTGTTCAAATCAGGACAAGCTGGACGGGGAATAAGGAAATATGGATTGAATGGAAGTGTTGCATATGAAATCTTTACTAAAATTCTGCAGACCTTACATAAAATCTCTTTATGATGAGCTCTTTTCTCAGAATAGCAAGTTATGAAGCCATAATTGTGAGATATAAACTCGAAATTGTAAGAAAAAGTTTTTTTTTTCATCAGAATTGGAAAGTTCGAACTCTGAAAACAAACAAACAAACAAAAACATATTTGTATTATCTTGCAATTCTAAGTTATTCCTAGCAATTGTGAATTTGTATCACAATTCAGAGAAGAAGAAAAATGATCAGAATTGAAGTTTTTTATCCGGTGGCGGGAACAGAGCATTTTATCCCAATTTTATACCATTTTATCATGGTATAATGAACATATTTGTAGCTTCCAGGTTCAAGGTCTGGATGATTTGTCATAAGTTTTAATTAAGTGCATTTGACCAAACAGAATAAGCTCCTCGGGTCTTAAACTGTATCACATCTGAGGGTTTGGTATTCCAGACTTGTGCAACACGCAGGGAATTCAATATAGGGACTAATTCACCTTGTCCTTGTGCTCATGCCCTGCTTAATGTGTGACAGTGTTGATGTCAGCAGCTTCAGGATGCATCTTAGACATGGATGACTGTCTATAGTGTAATGACAGAGATACAAATGGAAACTTAACAGCATATGATTTCCTTCAAAGCATATGATTGCATCTGAGCAGGTGGCATGAGGCCACAAAAACACATATGCATGTGCACACACACACACACACACACCGGCCAATGACGACCTGAGTAAATTTGTGCATGTAAGCAAAATCTCTTAGAATAGACTATTGCGCGCTCAGTCTCCATATCAGTTAATTAATCACAAATCTAAATTTTGGTTTGAAAAGCTTGAATAAAAAAAGGAGCATGTAAGTGTGTGAGAGTAGAAATATGTATGCAAATGAGAATCCAAGTGTGTGAGAATGGAAATGTATCTACTGTTTGCAAAGGAGAATGTAGGTGTGTGAGAGTGCCAGAATGAATCATGGATCACACAGCCCCTCATAGCGTCCTATTGTGTAGTCAAATTGTAGTATGTTTTTGCTTCTCGTGCCTACGTATATGTCCCATCGCATGATACCTTAACACATCATATCCGATATACTGTACACCACCCCATGCTGTCCTGTCACTTCCTAACATATCCCATCCATTATTCTATCCTATCGTTTCCATCTGACATCTCATCCCAGGAGTTTTGGTATGCATAATTCATAATGCTTATCATCCCATGTGTTTCCCAGTTCAAATTCCTCAAGTCAACACATAAAAACATGTTTATATATGTGACCAGTGGCCCCCTTTTCGTTCCCACTTTATATTGTCCATGATACCTGTGTTCTTACATAGTAACTACATGTGTACTTACACTGTGGTTACATACCATGTCCACATCTAGTTACTATATAAGTACACATGTATTAGGGACACTTAATATAAAGTGGAACCCACTTTTCTGATGTAAAGGTGATAATTCCACTCTGGGTGTTTGCATAGAACTGGTCAAGGTGATCTACCATCTCCCATCATCCTCAGACAACACAGCTCTGTGTGGACATGACAAATTCCCAGGATACCTCCACGGTTGTATGATTTATTCCTGCAGACCTTGAATGATCCAATTACTGTTAACATTGTTGTTAATAATTAATCAAAGGTAGCTGTTTTTAATGATTTATGAGTTGATCGCCACCTTTGGATTCATTAACGAGATGCCACATGCGTTACTTTTAACATGATTTTTGTACTGCGACTTTTAACATGATTTTCTGGTCTCTAATTGTCGTTTCATATGCTATTTTGCATCTTATGAACTTAGCTCCTGCTTGCATAGTAGTTTGGTCTCAGAGGAGATCATTAAACACAATTATGGCACAATCCTGTGAAGGGTACTGACACTCACACTGTATTCACAGTCATTCTCAGCAGGGTTTTCTCAGGGGTGGAAATCGAACCGGTGCCTCTTTAGCACCTCTTCAAAAACAATAAAAGGCATATGAGAGAAGGCAGTGCCTCCTTTTTATTGTGACCAGCTTGTGTAAAAGCTTGTAGTAGTTTATTTTAGTTTATTTTGCAGTAACAAAGGGACAGCCCTACATTGTCCTACCTGTTACAAAACTACTTGCCACTTAAGCAAACCACTGGACGTTTAATATTGATTTGAGTTTAAACCTATATGCCAGGGGTCGGCAACCTTTTTGATATGAAGTGCCCTTTTCAAAATGTCTTGTCTATTAGTGTGCCATGTTAACATTAAGTTTAATTATGACATCACATCAAAAGTTTAATATCCAGGGAATCTGTAGTTTTATTCCATTGCAACATTTGATAACATTTAGTTCCCATAACCAGGACATTGTAAATATAAACGGAGTATGATACAAGGCTGCCATACTTATAAAAATATCAACATCTGAGTTGAAATCATTAACCTTACCAACATTACACCTTTTTTACACCTTCATTTCTTTTTTAACATCTTAAATTTCACTCAGTTATAATGGCAGTAAATGTCAAAACAGGAGAATTAAAAGTAACAGACATATATACAATAATGCTGTGTATTTTTTTTTTTTTACATGTATATGCAGTTCCCATTTTGCATACTGCTTGCATATTACCTCATTTCAAAAAGGTTGCATGGCAGCAAATGTCACAAAGGGAGAATTAAGTGTAACAAACACTATATACAAGAATGCTGCCATGAAAACATCCACATCTGACATGATAAAAGAGACTGGGACAGAGCCCTTGTATGTAAAGTCATGTGTGCTACATTAAACAGATGCTTACCAGTCAATGTGAACCTTGGCCCTGCTTTTCTTTGCTGAGCTCCATAATTTGGGGTTCGTATTTAGTCACTTTAAGTTGCACACAAGCTTCGGAGTGGTCAGTTGTCAAACGACTGCGGGAGGGGCTGAGCACGCTCTTCATATGTGAGAATATCTGCTCACAGATATATGTTGATCCGAAGACTGTCAGCAAAGCCAATGCAATCTTCCTGAGACAGCAAAACTTATCTGGTACAGATATCCAGCAGGTGAAGATGCAAGTCATCATGCCTTGCGGCTGTTTCCAGCTGTTTCCGTAGCTCTGCAAACTTTGTCACCCACAGTGTTGAAGTCTTCAGCTCAATCAGCTCCATTTCCACGTTCTGTATATCCAGCAAATCCATCAGAGCTAAATCCAGTTCATGTCCATCAAAGCTATCGGGTTTAATCAAGAATGAAAACATGGGCCCATACTTCTGAAATTCCCGAAATCTTGTTGTAAACTCCGACTCAAGCCCGCTGATGTATTTGCATATTTCAGCGGTGCTGATGCTGTGCTCCGTGGACAGCTCCCTTAAGTGTCTGAAGTAGCGGAAAGTGGAGGTGGCAATGTCGCTTGAAAAAATTGTCAGCTTTCCAACAAAAGCAGCCCATGTGTCATACATGTCCAAAACGGTTTGCCCTGCACCTTGCAGGCGGAGATTTAGCTCGTTGAGGTGTCCCGTAATGTCCGTGAGAAACATAAGTTTCACAACCCATTCCTCGTCCTGCAGTTCGGGATAGTCTTGGCCTTTTTCAGCCAGGAAGGCCTTTATAGCATCAAAGCAGCTGACAAACCGCTCCAAAACTTTCCCGCAGCTTAGCCACCTGACTGCTGTGTGGAGAGGGATATCTTTATATGCGCAGTTCATTTCCTCGAGCAGAGATGTGAACTGTCGGTGTGTTAGAGCAGATCGCTTAACTATGAAGTTAACAACTTTCACCACTGTAGCCATAACCTCATTAAGATCTGAATTTGACATTTTTGCACAAAGATTTTCTTGGTGTATTATGCAGTTTCATAATGGGGTGACCAACTTGCTCCTCGATTAATGTGACTGCTCCCCGCTGTTTCCCGACCATGGCGGGGGCGCCATCTGTTGTCACTGCAAAAATCTTGCTAATGTCAATCCCTCGCTCCTCAAAATGATCCAGAAAAACTCTGGCTATGTCCTCACCTTTTGTTGTTTCAGGTATTGGCTTTAAGCAACATAGTTCCTCTCTTACAGTCACATCACCGTATCTTGTCACGACTGCCAAACGTGGTATGTCATTTACATCCACACTCTCATCAAGTGCAACGCTAAATACCACGGCTTCTTTCAAACCGCCTGTCTGCTGTGCTCTTACGTTTTCAGCCATTTCTTCGATGCATCGTTCAACACTTCTGGCAGATATGGGAATGTCTTTTATTCTTGATTTTATTGTCTCTTTGTTTGGTAAGCCATTGAACAAAACATCTGAGCTACAGATGAAAGCCTCCTTTATATATTCGCCATCAGTGAATGGCTTTCCCCATTTTGCAATGCAATTAGCAATGTGATAGCTTGCTTCGGTAGCATGATCTTTGGCCGTGGCGAAGACTTTAAGTGTGTTAGCTTGCTTCCCATACCTGGACACAGCACGTTGGATCAATTCAGCCTTGTCTGCCACATCCTTGAATGATTTCTCATGTTTGGTCTCAAAGTGGCGTTTAACACTCGATGTTCGGCAAACAACATTTTCGAGACATAATGTGCACACAGCACGGTCCTTCTGAAACACAAATCCCCACTCGTCTGTCCATGAGGGCTGGAATGCCCGAACATTAACTTTAGTTTTCTTAGCTAGTGGGCCTGCCATTGCCGACATACCACAATTAAGCCCGCTCTGCCAGCAGCGTTACTATAGTAACGTGTCAGCCTACTAGCCAATCAGAGCAGAGACAGAGTAGGGTGGGTCTCATAGATACACAGGTTGCGCAACTGTGAACGTTGTCATTTGGCATTGCGGATGAGAGAGTGCTTCAGCATTTCAACCATGATTTCAACACATCAATAACTCTTGAACACATATTGCCATCGTGCCATTGGTTAAGGTACCACGTGCCCATGGTGGCACGCGTGCCTAAGGTTGCTGACGCCTGCTATATGCATATACAAAGCCAACTACAAAATGCCATTTTATCCAGCGAAACTACAACAGAACCAACAGGATTATCTGACATCTATGCTGTCTACAAAAAGCCATTAGATTTTACTAAACAGGTTGGGACGATCGTTAGGATCATTTCCCATCATGTACGCATAATAATAAACATTATGCACTGTCAAATTTGGACTAAAATATTTTGTTTTCAAAAATTGTTCCCTGCCAATTGACCCCCTGTATAATGAGTAGAATATCAGTATTGCTATAGTGTGTTTTGGGGCAATGGGTCGGTTATCTGCTGCCAGAGCAATGAAAAGGACAATAAGAGTCCTTCTTCTGCAGTTGAAGGTCACCTTTGTCTCATAAAGCCGTGTGACAATAGGAAATTAGGATAGGCCTGATCTGCTCAGAACTGATTTTCATTCCATTAGTGGAAGTCAGAAAGAATCAGCAAAGGCGCCACTTCAAACAAGTTCATCTGAATTCAAGCTTGCTAACCACTTCTCTCCTCAATCAATCAAAGTCTTCAGGATGTTGAGGACATTTTTTTCCCCACTCAGTTTGGCTTTACATAGCAGATGAAATGAACTCGGCAGTCAATCTGTGAATGAAATAACACAAGTTTAAACACAAGGGTCACCTAATGGTGTAACTATAACCTCTAAACCTGGTGGATTTAGTCATTTTTAATGAGGAAATAAAAATTGTTACAACTACAATAGGGTTCCTGTGCTTCACATAAGTAAAATTGGAAAAAATGCACACAAAATGCAAACAACAACAACAAAATAAATAAACAAAAAAGGTCTGTTTTTACTGATGGCGTCTGATTTTATATATTTTTATTTTGTGCAGTCGTATTATAATCAAGCTTAAATTCTGCATTGTAAGTTTTTAAAGCTTTTCTTTTAATGAGTCTAAATGTGCTGGTCTCAAATGAGAGAGAAGAAGATTACACTCTGACAAATCTACACAGACAATCAAATCAATGAAAATAAATGTCTTAATGTGTTTTAGGATACAGAGACCACCGTTGCAGCAGGCCACCATCTTCACTTTACCCAAGAACATACACATTTCTGTTCCCAGAGGCTCGGAATAAGCAAAGAATGGGTGACCGCAGTAGACAGGGATTTATGTTGTCTGCTTAGCTCCACAATGTCTTGAAAATGGTGTGTCTTAAAAGCAGAAGTGGATCACTTAGTTGTTATGGCAATGATTTATCATACTAGAAAGTGATATATGATTTTCATTTTCAATAAGAAAGTGGTTCTCAACAGACTTGTCTGCTTTAGGACTTGTATTTTTCATCCTCCAAAAGTGAATACAAATGGCCTTTAAAATAATACACAGTATACGTACATTGAAAAACAAAAGCTTAAAATGAAAAATGACATTGCACTGCACATGAAGGTGTTTAGGGGTTGCATTTTCTCTTTGCACACAGCCTGTCCATTTTGTTCAATTTGGTTGGACACAGTATTCTTGTGAATACACTTGTTGTGAAATACTATATTTCATCTTCAACATTTTATTCAACATTATCTCTTGTATAATTTTAATACATGCAGCTCGGATGATCTCATACTGAGCAAAAGCACTCATCGTGTTATCATCAGTTCTATGAATCTTTCATGATCTTATCTCGGGCTCCACAAAACCATCGCTCGCCCTTTTTGAGAGTGTATTGATCCAGCATTGATGACAATACATCTCTGTTAGTTAGTGTTGGGTGTCAAAATAATTTGTAGTATTTCCAGGCAGCTGGGTTATTCCTGCTGTGTGTCTTTGTGATGTTTCATAAACCAACAACATGATAGTTTCCACAGTGCATCTCAACCCTAAAAAAAAAAAAAGATAGAGCAAATTAAATCCAGTCTTGACTCGTTAGCCAGTATAAAGCAATTTTACTGCAACTGTAATTATATAACCGATTTTATTCTTTATACAGTATTTCAGATGTCCTCTTTACTGATGGCTTTGAAGTGTTGCCTAAAAGTTTGAAATAGATTAAAAAGCATGATCAAGTTGACTCAAATATTTAAGCAAACATTTAATTCTACAGTTCCTGCAGAAAAGCACTGTAAAGATTACTGAAAAATAAATGCTCTAAAGGTTATACACAAAAATGTTTACATTTAGTTTAGTTTTGTTGTCATACTAGCCTTTTCAAGGTTAAAATAGAAAAATGTGTAACTTTTACAACACAGGATGTAACGTCTCTGTGGAGTCGGACGATAGAAACATAGGGTTGCATGTAGATCATGCTGTTGTCTTTGTTCTCTGAAGCAGTTTGTATTTAGAGCCCACATTTAGCCCAGTGCAATATTAAACACGACATCACTTAATGTGGCGTAAAGAGATAAATCTGAAAATAGATGCCTGCCCACATGAGAAAACCTATGGTCTCTACTTAAATTTCCCGTTTATTTATTTTATTTTTTCTGCCAGAAAAGAAATCGCTATTTATACAAACATCAGTGGGTGTTATGTGCATTAGTTATCCAAGGAGTCACTGAGCCTTTAATGGCAAATGTGAGTACATATGTGAATAAGATGATTATGATGGTGTGTGTGGGTTGGATAGGGATTCTCCGATCATAGGCAAACAATTGAAAAAAAAAAAAAAAAACCTACATAAACCCATGCATTTTTGCTAATGTGTTACTTAACTCTTTTTTTTTTTTTTGACTTATAGGTCATTAAAGGTGAAATGTACGAAACTGGCACGATACCAGATTATGGCGGATTAACACATAATTACACAACATTTGCACGCAGCAAGAGTGCACTGTAGCTTTTGCCGGACAGTGTGTCATCCACTGAGGAGATGTGCAGCTTTTTTATTTCTAGCACATGCTCTCAACATGATGCCCATGAACAGACCCAACAATGACTTCACCCTGCTCGTGCACAGCTCTTACACTCATGTATTAAGATGTGTCGTGACATGTTATGATAGGAACAGTTGTTCTCACCACATGTACTCCATCAGTCAGGAGGCACTTCCTATGAAATTAAATGCTGTGTGCGTAATGAAATATCAAAAATCAGCTTAGGTAAGAGCAACTATGCATTTACTGCACAAATAAAAATTTGGGATGAATAACTGTATAATGGTTAAATAATAACTTGTTATAGATCTGTTTGACAGTGGGAAATACCATTGTTATCTATCCAGGATCATTGAAAATACATGCCTCGACTGATGTTTCTGCAAAACATATAAAAAAACCTGTGAATGGCTGCAGTTTCCAATTGGAATCAACACTAGAAGCAGTAAAACTCCCAAAACTTTCATACCTTTTCACACAAATGTAAGTCTGGAGCACAAAAGCAGTCTTAAGTTGCTTGGGTTTGGAGCAATAGCCAAAAAAATAATAAAAAAAATACACTTTGTATGGCCAAAAATTATATATTTTTCTTGTATGCCAAAAATCATTAGTATATTAAATAAAGACCATGTTCCATTAAGATGTTTTGTAATTTTCCTACCGTAAATATATCAAAACTTAATTTTTGATTAGTAAAATGCATTGCTAAGAACTTCATTTGGACAATTTTAAGGTGATTTTCTCAATATTTTTATCATTTTTTTGCACCCTCAGATTCCAGATTTTCATATAGGTGTATCTCTGCCGAATATTGTCCTTTCATAACAAGCCATACATCAATGGATTTATTCATATGATGTAGAGTATAAATCTCAGTTTTAAAAAACTGACCCTTATGACTGGTTTTGTCGTCCAGGGTCACAAATTGTGATTTACTGAACCAGAGTCTCCATTTAGAATCATTTTACCTTGCATAATATTACATTATGACTTAAAAATCATTTTAACATGCTGAGAGATTTGAAAATTCATTTTATTTAAATCTGCTGTGAAACATGCAGTAAGGAATGTTACATGGTTCTTGGAGAAACATCAACACAAGCAAAAATTTTCAATGAAGTGGGTTGATTATAACACTGTGTCCTATGCAGGCACAATGTAATAAGATTCCAGCAAAAAGCAATTTGTCTGTACACACCAGATGCGACACGGTTATGAGATGCGACGTAATCAATCAAAAATCACAGCCGATCAGAAGAGTGTATCTGCTGAAATAGATAATAATCCAGTTCATAATCATTCAACTATACCAAAAACACAGAATGAGTGACAGATACTATCTTATGTGACAATGTTTTAAACTAGAAATGGAAAACACTGAATGCAATTTTTTTTAACTGCACGTTTTTGGAGCATTTTCTTCAAAAACTTGAATTTGTGAAAATGTTGTGTTCAGTAGACACAGTGTTTCTTTACAAAGTGACATCGCCAACTGCTGGCCTGGCATGCAAAACATTGTAAAAGTTTGCAGATCCATGTGAACGGTATGAAAAATGTAAGTAACACAGAAAATATATATTTATTGGTAAAATTTCGTTTTGAGGACTAATTTTCACAATTAACCAGTTGCATACTACTAGCATTCGAGTCCATAATGGGTGACATAATTAAATAATTGTACACTATTTTGAATCGAGTTTTAATATTTTATTATCAGATATTTTGGTATAACAAATGCAAAGCTTCTACCAAGACCTTTTTACCGGTTGTTATCTAGGGATAACATACCTCCGAATGTCTCGAATTCCACAGAGCTGTGTAATAATAGTAATTATAAAGCATATATTCTGCATGGACATATTTTAGATGCCTTAAACTTAACAACGTTCCTACCTCACCAACTATTAATAAGCAGCAGATTATGAGTTTATTGAGTCATAGCTGATAGTGAGAACTGGTCTCCAAAACTAAAGTCTGAATCTTTTATAGTCATTCTTACACATTCAAGTAAAACAAATCTATCTATTCCCTTTTAAGATTCCCAGATGATATGTTTCTAATATTTCCTCTTTGGATATCTCATATAGTGGTTGGCTTTCTATTTTTACTCAGTCAGAAGTTCCTCATTGTAATGTCCCCTTGGAGCCCTTATTTTTTTTGCTCCACTGGCATTGTGATGTGTAAGATCAGTGTAATTATCTCCTAGGTTGCCATCTCCTCTCAAGCTCTGGTTTACAGAGCACCTGGCATGGACTCGGGCCAAAGACGACTAAAACTGTCTTGCAAAAGCGTGAAGTTGTCCTGTGGAGACCCAGCAAGCATTCTAGCAGATGGCAAGCACTTTACTAGTGCCAAGTACATTTATTCATTTATATATTTATTCATTTAGCAGTTTTATCCAAAGCAACTTACAGATGAGGACAGTGGAAGCAATCAAAAACAACAAAAAGAGCAATGATATATAAGTGCTTTAACAAGTCTCAGTTAGGTTAACACAGTAAACGTAGCATGGGATTTTAAATAATATAATAAAAAAAGAAAACCGATAGAATAAAAAAAGAATAGAGCAAGCTAGTGTTAGAGATCTTTTCACATACACACACACACACAGACACACACACACACACACATACAATTGCATAATATATGAAGAATATTATTTAAAGAATAGAATTAGAATAGTGAGTGTTAAAGTTAGAGGGTCAAATAAAGATGGAAGAGATGTGTTTTAAGCCGATTCTTGAAGATGGCTAAGGACTCAGCTGCTGGGATTGAGTTGGGGAGGTCATTCCATCAGGAGGAACATTTAATTTAAAAGTCTGTAAAAGTGACTTTGTGCTTCTTTGGGATGGCACAATCAAGCGACGTTCACTTGCAGAACGCAAGCTTCTTGATGCACATAAGTCTGAAGTAACAAATTTAGGTAAATGGGTGCAGAGCCAGTGGTAGTTTTGTAGGCAAACATTAATGCCTTGAATTTTATGCGAGCAGCTATAGGAAGCCAGTGCAAATTGATAAACAGAGGTGTGACGTGTATTCTTTTTGGCTCATTAAAAATGAATCTTGCTGCCACGTTATGAATTAATTGTAAGGGTTTGATAGAACTGGCTGGAAGACCTGTCAAGAGGGCATTGCATTAGTCCAGCCTGGACAGAACAAGAGCTTGAACAAGGAGTTGTGCAGCATGTTTCGAAAGAAAGAGCTTGATCTTCTTGATGTTGAATAAAGCAAATCTGCAGGATCGGACAGTTTTAGCAATGTGGTCTGAGAAAGTCAGCTGATCATCAATCATAACTCCAAGGCTTCTAGCTGTTTTTGAAGGAGTTATGGTTGATGTGCCTAACTTGATGGTGAAATTGTGATGAAACGATGGGTTTGCTGGAATCACAAGCAGTTCTGTCTTGGCAAGGTTGAGTTGAAGGTGATGGTCCATCATCCAGCAAGAAATGTCTGTTAGACAAGCTGAGATGCGAATAGCAACCGTCGGATCATCAGGATGGAATAAGAGGTAGAGTTGAGTGTCATCAGCATAGCAGTGGTATGAAAAGCCATGTTTCTGAATGACATAACCTAATGATGCCATGTAGACAGAGAAGAGAAGTGGTCCAAGAACTGAGCCCTGAGGCACGCCAGTAGTTAGATGTTGTGACTTGGACACCTCACCTCTCCAAGATACTTTGAAGGACCTATCTGATAGGTAAGACTCAAACCATTGAAGTGTGGTTCCTGAGATGCCTTTTGCCAGTAGGGTTGATAGGAGGATCTGGTGGTTAACCGTGTCAAAAGCAGCGGACAGATCAAGCAGGATAAGTACTGAAGATTTGGATTCCGCTCTTGCCAGTCTTAAACTCTTCCACTCTTGCCAGATTGGTTGTTGTCAAGGAGATTGTTGTGTGTGAGAAATGTAGAGACTTGGTTGAACACAGCTCGTTCAAGTGTTTTTACAATGAAAGTAGTGATCTTAAAGCCAGTGGGAGATAAACACATGAAAAGGAGGGATGTCCAAATCTACCGCCTCATGCTCTGACCTCAGCTCAGCTATGGATATTTTGAGGAAGCTTTGATCTGTGCGTCGGTGTTAAAAACAGGACATGTGTGCTGGACAGATGCCTAGTGATGTGAACAGATGGATATGTTGTAAGGCAGGGGTGCCCAACCCTGCTCCTGGCGATCGACTGTCCTGCAAAATTTAGCTCCAATCGTAATCAAACACACCTGAAGCAACTGATTAAGGTCTACAGGCTCACTTAAAAATTAAAGGCAGGTGTGTTTGACACACTTTGACACATTACCCCTGTTGTAAGGTCACGTGCTGTTACACTCATGCATGCCTTCATCTATAATGCACATTTTACAGCACATGCATTTTAAATGATGATGTGATAAGAGGGCAGCAATGCATGACATTTGCATGATTTATTATTATGCTGCATGCACATATTTAAATGCTTCCATTAGTATTAATTCATCCTCTTAGCAAAATTAAATCAGCCATGTAATTGTGAGTTTTGCCGAGCCATTTGTTTAAAATGTTCAAGAGCATCTAGAATGATTAACTGCATTACCTGAATGTCAAATTATAGAAATCTCACTTGAATATAGTGCCAGAGAAAAGATGCACTGTTTACTTATACATCCATGCACATGTTTTCATGTGTTTACTATGAACAAAAAGGGATGCAAATTAGCTTATGCCAGACTCTCTAGGTACAAAGCATAGTTTACAGCTTCTTCTGACTGGAATCATGATTTTTGCACCATCCCTATCTAAATAAACCAATAAATAAATAAAGGTCTTAATGAAACTCTGCAGGGCATATAATAGTTGTTGATTCAAAATACATTTAGTTCAATGTTTTGTATTCAATACAAGTTTAATTATTTTGGCAGTATCTTCAATTTGACAAAACAGTTAACTGTATATCAGTACAAGCTAATTGAATATTAATAATACTCTCCCAGGTGTTAAATTAGAGGTGGGCGATATCTCGATATTTAAAATATTTTAAACACAATATGTATTTTGACATATCGTATATATCGATATATTGTTTATTTTTAATTCTGATTACGCCGCTTTGCTTGTTTGTCTTCTCTGTGCTGTGCTCGCCCCCCGCCTCATTGATTTTGTTCCCTCTCCCCTCGCGTTGAACATGGCGTCGCCCGCAACCAGCCCGGAGGCTGCAGAACTTGTCCAAAAAAAACTAAACAAAATGGAGATACCTCGGTTTTAAGGTGTCGGGCAAACAGCATGCAGATGTCTACTGTAGGGCCCAATGATTTCCGCGATGCAGAAAACGCGGACGGAATCGCGGAATCCAGTCATAAAAATCGAATTTACAGTTTAACGCGGAATGTCACGGAATTTGTCAAATTTTGAATGAATTAATCAAAAATAGGTCATTGCACTCACATCAAATCGCGATATGGACTAATATCTGTGAATATTAAGCCGGAAAAGTCTATTTAAATATGAATCCTGCATGTTCTGCGCGTCTGTGTTAATGAATGGTGCAGAAGCACGACTTCATTCATTAACGTTAAACACACTGAAGCACGCGTGACGCTCCGGTGATTTCAGCTTCTGTCGTCTCACTAAATGAGGATGTGAACACATGAACAACATCTTCAGAACTGCTCTGACAGTCACTTCATGAGCATTTGACCTTTTGATTTGAATAAAACTAGCATCATATCACATCATAGACTGTAGTATCACATACACAAGAACTGTAAAGGTAAACCCGTCAAAATAAATGTATTTGCCAGAAATCTACTACTATTGTTCAGCAGAATGTACATAGCCTACTACTACTACTATTAAAATTAAATGAACATAATTTTTTAAGGAATAATAACACAACATTTCTTCCATGTTTTATTTTTAATAGTGAATCCCCTTTGTTTACCAAAAAATAAAGTTTGCTTAATTTTCAATAATTAAAAGATAAATTAAATGAATGTTTTATGCCTTCATTTGATAACCAGAAAAATGTAAATACACAGAATTTCAGAGGGGAAAAAAAATTTCACCATAAGGCTATTTTAAGAAAAAAAGTTGTTTTTATGCATTTAAATAATTACACATGCTAAAACACAGAATTAGGTAAGAATAAAACATATGTTGAAGAAAAAAATAAAACATTTCATAAGGCCCTACACATGTAATATTTGGCATATTTGTTTTTGCAGTAGTTTTGGGGGGGTTATTTTTCCTGTAAAGATATCGAGATATATATCGTATATCGAGATATAGCAAAATATATCGAGGTATATTTTTTGCTCCATATCGCCCAGCCCTATGTTAAATGTCTTTTAACCCTTTGAGCATATATTGATGACAATAAATATATACATGACATATATTGATTGTTTCTCATATCCTAGTTTTAAATCACAATTTAAAGAAAAAATAATAATATTATAATATTAAAATAATATTAAACTCATATTTCTTGGAAATTAAATCACAAATAATAAATCACTTTTAAACTCAACACAGCCTTGATAGTAAGCAAACAAGTCAATGTTGATGTACCAGCATTAATTGCTTTTAATCGGTTTAACAAGTGATTTTTTATTAAATTAATTTTATTAAACAATGTTAATTGGTAATAATGTTTTAATAATACATTAAATGAACATAGAGATAGTTAAAAAGACTGGTAAAGATCAATAAGTGCTACAGTGTTTTATTTCTAAACTGCTTTTGTTGAAACACCATTGAAAATACAATTCATTTTTAGTCAAGTCACCTTTATTTATTGAGCGCTTTTAACAATACAGATTGTGTCCAAGCAAATGTACAGCATTAAATAGGAAAAGAGTGTTCCAACAATGCAAAAGGCAGTTCATCATTTAAAACAACTTGATAGAAGAAAAAAAATAAAATAATAATAATAATAAGTAAATATGGGGGGGGGGGGGTAAAGAAAAGTCAAATTAGAGAGGGTATAGAAAAGACAAAAGAGAAGAGAGAGAAAGAGAGAGTTTCAGAAGTTATCTTTAAATTCTACATTGCTTAGTCTATTTATCTAAAATAAAATAAAAAACACTACATTTTCTGTTTATATTTGGTTTTATTTGTTTATTTTTAACTTTATATTTTAATATTGTACATGTTTAGTGTTGTCCATTTTAATTGTAGAAGAAAACTAGCATTTATTTATTCACTGTATTCATTCACTCATTCATTTAGCTAGCTCTTTTCATCTTCCAGGTTTAATGTCATCTTCATGTCAACATCACAGGATGTGACATAATTACTACCAATTAAGGGTTTCCATTTTTTGAATGAATGGAATATTCTTTTAATTGTCTATTTTTATATGTCTTAACCCCTAGACCTCCTTTTCCTGGAGCCTCCTGGAGTCATACGGATAGACTACTTATATGTTATGCTTGACTTCATTTTTCAGACAGTATTTGAGTTAAACAGAACTGAGCTGAACAACAGCATCACTGAATCAACGATGAACTAACTATAAGTAAAACATTGACTGTTGTCCTCTTTTAGAACACCTTTACAGCTCAATTTAATTTTCCATTTTTGGTGAGTGTCATGTAAAGTTTATCTTGTCAAGTTCAAAGAAGTCTTTATTTACAAATGTTTACCGTCAGCCTCTTCAAAATAAAGTAAATGTAATGCTGGCTGTCTGTGCGGGAGATACTGGGTGAGTCACGCAGGCTTGACGTGGGTTCTCTTGGCAAGGCCACAAAGAATAGTGAGGATGTGGCCTAGTTGTGCCCATTCAGCCTGTTATTTTGAATGAAGGAATCATTTTAGATTACATGTGAAGAAAGCTTGGTGGGCCCAGATAACATTGACACACACTTTTGTGGAATGAGTCATCCGAAAATGAAGAAACATTGCATTGCTTATCCTTTCAGCAAAGCCCAACATAGATTAGTCTTCAGTACTTCACAGTAGTTGGGTGAGACCTGTTGATTTGACCTCAACAGCATCACGTGTTGCAACAGTCAACATTAATGCAATTCAAATCAATTAAATTACTTAATACAAAAATAAGAAAATAATGCAATACATGCAATTCAGGTCACATGACCTGTATTTGTTTTAATGCAAAAACAAGCTGAAAGTATTATACTTATGTCCTGGAGAGACAGCAGCAACAGCATGCAAATTATAAATAAAATAAAATAAAATAAAATAAAATAAAATAAAATAAAATAAAATAAAATAAAATAAAATAAAATAAAATAAAATAAAATAAAATAAAATAAAATAAAATAAAATAAAATAAAATAAAATAAAATAAAATAAAATAAAATAGTCCTTGAATGACAATAAAATCAGACTTTTTACACAATTATATAAAACAAATATGAGTGATGTTGGGGGGGGATTATATGGTACAAGATTATATTTCTGGAATAGTTATGATACATGTATTACCCATTAACCACTTTTAGAGCATATACCTGGAAATTACATTTCCAACTGTTGTAAATCTTGAGTTTGGAGTACAGATTTAACTTTGGTCTATTTTAGTCGCTAAGCTGATTGTTGCAAAAAAAAAAAAAAAAAACGTTAACCTAAATACATTTGTTGAAGTTTATCATTATGAAGGAAAACTTAATTTTACATTAAATACATATTTTCCCATGCAAATTTTGCTCTAAAACTGCATTAAGTCCATAAATGTAAAAATGTTGTTCTCCAAATTTGAAGTTGATATATAAAAAAGAGCTTTCAGCATTTTCAGCTTTTAGCATTCTCTAACCCAACGTAAAAATAACCAAACATGACCGAACAGCACCAGAGTGTTAGCGAATCACTGAACTTGCTGATTGACCGATCCTGCGATGCCATTGGCTAAGACGTGGCCACAGCATGCTAAAGTTCACAGTAATAAAAGTGTCCTTAAGGTCTTTCAGTTGCATTATTCATTTTCCAAACCCCATCCAGATTAATCTAATCACAGTGCTGAACACACCAACATATTATCATTTAACTTAGATTTGAATGTTACCCATATGCTAATGTTTTCTATGCATTAGCACTGTACTTGCTTTTCTTGGGAGTCCCATATAATTTTAAATTGTTCACATTTAGGATAAGACTGAAGGTGAATAAAGCAGTTTTTGTGATTTGGGGTCACTTTGTGTTAATATTAACCACCCCTGTTCTCTTATCTAACATTGCTTTATAGAAAGCCAATAACACTGAATAAAACTGTCTGGGATTTTATCATCTCTCATTTAAATGATTTCTCAGATAATATATATATATTTTATAATTTTACAATATATATATATATAATTTTCTTTTTTTAGGCATCTGTGATGTAATTTATGTCCATAGTATAAGCAGTAATAGTGATGCTTAATTCAGTAAATTAGTAATATCCTGCTATTGGTTTAATTACATGCTCTTCCCTAAAAACATGTTCTATTTCTACAAATGTAAAAAAAAACTAATAATAATAATAAAAATGTTTCAAACACTAATTAAAACAATCGCCTGTTAATTAGATTGCAGAGAATAATGAAATATTTTACTCCACAGCAGAATATTTCGAATCATTAAGCCGATTGGTTATTTCTCCTCATAAAGGACTCAGGCACTGGCATTTAGGCAAGGAAGATATTTACTTGGAAGGGTGAGATGAAAAATCTTGCCATCACTGTGTTACTAAAAAAAAAAAAAAAACATGTTTTCTTTCTTTTGTAAAAGGTTAATTGAGTGGAAATTAGACAGCAGCTCCAGAAACAGATAACACTGATAAATAATTTGCAGCTTCTTCACATAAATCTATGATTCTACAGCCTGGGGTATTCGGTAGGTGGAACGGGTGGCATTTTGACACTCTGTGAATCTATGCAGGGTTATGTAAGCGATTGACTGAACACTGGCGACGGTGGGAAGGCTCTGTTGTCTAATACGGCGCTCCTACCTAAGTCGCATGGCACGGGGGGAGTCACATTGGCAAACACAGAATGCAATGTGCAGGCAGACCACGTTTTTCTCACACTGGAGCTGAAATCAAAAGATTTTCTGTTCTAGTTGTTTCAGATTTGTGAACGGCAACAGTGACTTGACAAAGCACAAAGAGAGACAGACCGACAACTGAGCTGTACTTGCATTGCTCTTCCTGGGTTTGTCTTGGCACGTGTATAGCCACGTGTTTGAGAGATGGGAACTTGTGTCTGAGATTATCCGGTAAACTCCTATAGCCTCACCTCTGGAGTCTTCACAGCAGGGAGCTTTCGCCTTCATTGATTCCATTCATAGAATTACATTAACACTCCTACAGCATGCCTGACAGAGCTGTGTGATGAATCGAAACCAATCGAAACACACTGACCTAATGCTGAAGTCACTATCAGCAGCCATAGAACAATTAAAAGTACGTAGTAAAAATGCTGCAATTGATACAACGTGCAAGTCATTATTACACACGGGCTCTTTAATGTGGTGCAATGTCAAAAAACATGTCAATCAGTAGATATTCTGACATATGTTTAAAGAAGTCTCTTATGGTCTACTTACTTTTGAAACTCCAGCGTTTAGTTGATCCTGATAAGCGTTCATCGTCCAAGTTGCTAACACAACGCCTTTTTTTTTGTTCGTGAGGGGGTTTGGCACCAGGGCATCTTTGTTTCCAGACAGACCGTTAAATAACGCAACACACACGTCTCCCGGAAATCCTGTAGACCCTCAAATGTTTCCACCTTTGTGTCCCATATGCATCAGACTTTTAGACAACGCTCTGTGGCTGACACTACATGGCACATATCAAGGTAGTTAAGGCAGCTCACTTTGTGTTTGTACTACTGTAGAATACAGAAATTGTACCAATTTATTTACTGAAGCATGAAAAGGTTTTTTATTTATTTTGTATTTATTTTTTGTGAGAATGAAAAGTTAAAAGCTTTAAGAACTAATTGGAAAGCAAACCAAACTAAAATCGACTGCCAGTGCATGCATATCTCTGTTTCTGTGTGCATGCATATGAGCATCTAAAATTGGTTCGTGCATGGCATTCAGTGGCACCGCTCTTTTGCTAGTCTACCCCAGGTGTTGAATAATACATTACTTTTTACTTTCACCACCCTGCAAATTTGTCTTTTTGCACCAGGTTAACCGAAATATTTGAACATCAAAGCAGGGCAGATAAAGGTTTATGCAAGTGCAGGTTCTGCTTATTTGTGCTATCATGCTCCAAAAGTGATGTCTTTGAACCAAAGCCCAGTTCATTCTGCATTAATCATATCTATACAGCACGTTTGCGATTTTAACCCGTTGCTACATTGCATTCATTTTCAAATTCATAGGCAAAATGATTTTAAACATTTTGATTTTAAAAGCATGTGAAGTCTTACCATATGTATTGTCTACAACCTAAACTGGAACACTAGCATACTGTATGATGAACTTAAAGTTAGCATCCTTAACAGTCTTAGAACTCTCTTTCATGTAGTCATTTTGACAGTTCAATAGCAATTTAAACTAACACGACTCTGTCTCGGGTTTATGAGTGAGTTTTGTTGCATGTTGTCAGTGTGTATCATCAGATATATGAACGAAATACTAGAGGGAACTTCCTTAGGGATTTTGCCCGGCTGTACCTTCAAGCATCTTTTTAAATATAAATGAACTCAGTGGCTACATCAGTTTTGCATTCCTTTGGAGCTGTACAGATTGCACCTCTTGTCATCCCACATGAAGGCACCCAGAGGGATTTTCACCTCGCTGCATAAGGCCACACACACACATTATAGAAAGTCCACTGCAAAGTATATAGCATACACAGTACATTTCCATATAACTTCGGTCTGTTTTGTTGGTTGTTCTTTACCATTTTCATACAAACCAGTTAAGTTTGTTACCTATACTTACAATGCACCTTTCACAAATAAATTAGGAATGCTTTTAAAATTGATCTTTCAGAGAGGAAAGAGGATACAGTAATAGGTTTTAGTTTAGGGACCAGTTCTCACTATTAACTAGCTGTTTATCAGCATGCATATTACTAGAATATGTGCTGACCATTAGTACTTATAAAGCACATAATCTGCATGAACATATTATAGATCCCTTAATCCATCCAATTCCTAAACCTAACAACCTCCTTACTAAATATTAATTAGCAGCAAATTAGGAGTTTATTGAGGCAAAAGTCTCAATAAAGCGTGAGCAGTAATTTTAATAATGTAGTTTTTTACAACATAGAGATCCTGTCCAGGGGCCTTGTTGAGCAGAAACCGTACTAAATTACGGTGATCTCTAAAATATGCAAGTGTTATCCACAGTGCCTCTCTTTCAGATGATCTTGAACTTGCGCACAACTGAATGGTTTCAGCTCTCTTTCTTGTAAACGGCTCTCTTTTTTGTTAATGTCATGTATGTAAAAGACTTGCATTAACATGTCAAAGCCAGTTTTTACAAATACGAGCGCTGGCATGGATTTAAACACATGCACACTCTATGATGAAATCTGAGAATACGCACACTTTAGAAATAAGGCTCCTGGTGTCTCATCATTCAGTACAATCAATTTCACCACAAAAAAAAAATTTCATGTTACAAGAATAAATCAGAAATTTAGTTTGTGTGTGCTTTCAGTATTTGTTTCACTTTATTATTATTAAATCCCACATATGACCTGCCAACATATCCATACTTGGCTCTGATATGGGAGCACAGAAATGTAAGTCAATGTGGCTTTTTTCAGTCGTCCACACGTTGTCATCTACATCACGTTCTGTACATGCCTGAGGAAGAATATCTTTACAGATATTAACATTCACAGTATCCAGGAGGGAAACTTCATCATGGACAGCGATCTTATACTTTTCACTTAATGAGGAACCTCTGGGCATTACATTTTTAACGATGATAATAATAATAAAAAAATAAATAATTCAAATAAATATTTTAATTAAGGATGTAAATGCAATTTACACCATTTGAATTTTAATTTACAATTTATTTTAAATATATTGTAATTAAATATCTTATTAAAATATTTGTTATTTATTGTACAATTAAATTTTATATAATAAAATATTTTTTGATGATTGTGTTAATTTTTTCTACAAAATTAAACTGAACTATGTTATTATTATTATTATTATTATTATTATTATTATAAATCATCTTGTCATTCCAATTGAATGAGACTGTGTTGCTTTAAAATGGAATAGTACAACAGAAAATAAATTACGTATTTTTATTCATCATTTGTGTTTGTTTGTATTTATTTATTTGTTTATTTTACTGTCACTCCAACATCCTTTTTTTCACACTCATTAGTTAAAAGTGAAGCACTTCTCCTAAGAAAGAAAGAAAGAAAGAAAGAAAGAAAGAAAGAAAGAAAGAAAGAAAGAAAGAAAGAAAGAAAGAAAGAAAGAAAGAAAGAAAGAAAGAAAGAAAGAAAGAAATCTAAGTTTGCCCAACCTTTCTCTACAAATAATCATTGACATTGGCTAATATAATTTAGAGGCCAAGATCTCAGATTCAGTATTAAATTGTATTTCTTTTATATCTTTGTTTCTTTATCTGTGCATTGATTTTCAATGGTGCAAAGGGAGAATTACAGTGTAGCACAGATTATAAGAGCCTCAGATGGTAAACACATCAGATTCGGACCAGCAATATTGGCTGTGCATGTGTGAGGATGGCTTGGGGACACGCGTTTCAGTAAAGTTTAGAAAAGGAACATTGCACAAGAAAATAAACATATCATAAACAGAGAATCTGACAGCTTTTTGAGTTTTATACAGCATTTATTGAGGGTTCGTTGAAGATTATAACAAGAATTGTTCCTGTCAGTCCATATGCATCTGCTGACCCTCTGTCTGGTGTCAGAGAGCGCTTGCTGTTTTGGGATGCTGTGAGATATCACTATGACTCCTCTGTGAATGGAAGCGAAGGCTTCATCTGTAAACATGTGCAAACACGGTCAGTCTGCCGTCTTTACGCCATCGTTTCTCATTGACTTTCTGCTTTTGTTGGAGTATTACAAATATATAAAACATTAATTAAATAAAAAAAAGTAAAAAAAACGAGAGGCACCAACAAAAAGCAAATCAATTATCAAGTGTTTGCATTTTCTCTAGCTCTCAGAAACTAGTGCTCACTCACATTCATAGACCTTTCCATCGTTTCTGTATCTCTGTCTCCCACACACACAAAAGCTAAAAAGGCCTAATTGTGGCATCTAGTCATTTTAGGACCCGAGATGGAAAATATATTTATAAAATAAAACAGAGGATAAAATATAAAAGAGGAAAGAATATATAGATACCATTGCAGATTTTTAGAATGGCAGTGTGTTTTAGATGAAGAACATCAGAAAGAGAAGGGACTGTACCGAAAAAATAAATAAATAAACACACAAACTAAATAAATAAATAAATAATATTTGTTTACTAAGGAGAGCAAGTGACAAAGTTCACATTATTTATATTATTGATTTGTCACCATGTATTATTCATAGAATTGCTTTGTAGTAACCTTTGCATTAACCAGTAAAGTACAAACCAGAAAGTTTAGAAATATTACATTACACATTGTTAGAAAGTATTTAGTATTTACATGAACAGCCATCTCTAATTGGATGTTTAGTACCATAATCGATATTTACACCTTGAAACTGTTCTTGAAATATATTAAAATAAGCCCTAATGCCCACATTCACCTTACCTCATTTGCTTTAACAATGTACGCAATCTTCTACAGCTTGACAAAGAACTGACAAAGGAAATGTATGAATATAAGTGAATATATGAATTGATCTTTTTCTTGAAGCATTGATCTTTTGCAAATAATTGTGACAATAAATAAACAGCATAAATTGTTACACTTAATTGTTACATAATCGCCGTCATTATGCATATACAATCACTATTAATAACCTATTGAACTATCCACAGGCTGGTAAATAAATGCATTCACACATTTCTGATCCTTCAGTCCAGAAGCTACACTTATGATCATATTATGTTTTATCTCTTCATATAGTTAAATACCACTAATTTATGTCAAGTTCCCTCTGAACTTTTCTTTTCAGCAATTTTGCTAAGATCTAGCAATATGAATCGCTAAATATTTTTTGATTGTATGGTGCCAGTATTGCATGCAGTACAGGGATGCATGATTAAACATGACTGATAAATATGATGCTTGATTTCTGGCATGCTTTCAAGTCCACAGTTCCCTGGTTATGAATAATGTTTCGGAAGATCATTCAATATTTAGCTATTACTGATAATCAAAGGGGTTGGGATATAAGATGATTGATTAAATCATATTAAATCAATGCTAATTTTGACTTTCTTAAGCTTTTCTGACTTTCTTGGTGAGCATGATACATATAGTTTTTATCTCTGTGACTGTTGATAAAATTAAAACTGCAGACCTTGATGGAAAATGTCTTACATGCAAGTCCATCAGGATTACATATATTTATAAATGATTATGACAGATGCACTGTACCAAAAAAAAAAAAATAATAATAAAAAAAAACGTAATGACAAGTAAATGTATAAATAAAGATGTGTATATACCTTCTAAGTTAAATCTGTTCAGTATTGTGCTTTTATATTTTTCGAGCATTGTAAAGCCGAACTATATTCATATGCCCTTCTCACCGGTGGAGGACGCTGAGCTCTGATTGGCTCTTTTAGATGATTTCATCAAGTTTCATGATAAAATTACAATATTGGTTCTGCACCATGAGCCCCTCCACCGTCTCAATAATTGCAATTCATTTCATATGTAAACACAGAGCTACTCTCTTCTTATGAATACAAAGAGCATTTTAACAATCCTATACAAGAGATATTTACAGTGCATAACACAAAGGAATGACTTCATTTTTGTGAACTCTTTTTCATCGAGGAAGCCAATGAAAGCCAATGAAGAAAGAAAGAAAGAACGAAGCTGAATTAGGCTCAGACAACACAGACCGATATTAGAAGATATTAGATTATACAAGTAAAGGAGAATTGCCAGATTTACTGTATTGTCTGCTTTGATCTTTGAGTTATGTGTCTGAAATAATGTGTTATTAGTTTTGAATTGTTATAAGTTGCCTCAGTTATCAGATTTACCTGCGGTGATCAGCTTTGGGTCTGTTCCTCACACAAAGCTATAATTTGGCCAAAGAAGACTTAAATTATGTTTAATTTTTAAAAGAAATTATCGTGATTATACTGTAGTCAAATACTGTGTTTATACTGTTTTATATTGAGATATGGTTATGTTTCGGAGTAAGGGTTGAGTTAGGTGCTCAAAATTTCTAAATAGTGTAATATAAATAATCTGGGTAGCACTTTATTTTACAGTCCTGCTCTGCATGTACGTACCATATACTTATTATAATAACTGGTAATAACAAGGTATTAACCATGAGCTGACCCCTAATCCTAACCTTAACCCATGCAGAAAATAGTAACAATGAAAAAATAAAAAAATAACAACTGTCTCAATATTGATGAAGTGGTGAAAACTAATAATTATTCCTTCGGAGTGAGGACAGATTGAGGCTATACACACGATCGGCCAGTTTTACTAAACAGGGCAAATTAGCGCGAGAGCGCATTTCCAAAAACGGCCTGATGCGCATGGACATTTCTGCGGGTGATTTACTAACAATGCGCAAATTAAAAAACACAGATGCAACATCTCATTTACATATTTGCCAATGCAATATACCAGGCAGAGCACAAATTAGTGTAGTCATAAATAAAGAATAAAAAAATAAAGACACAACAACAACAACAAATGCAGCCATTTCAAGCACTAAATAGTTAAATAATGGCGAAATACCAGTCATTTGACAAGGTAATATGTTAGTAAAACACATTGCTTGATTCATTTAAAGACTCTCCTCCCATAAATTTTGCATCTGAAAGGGAAACTCCTAAAAATTGCATATCAAATAAGGTCAGGTGCAAAAATAACTTTGTCCATGGCTTTTCAGAGCTATTTTAACGCCAAAAGACGGTTTGTGCTGGCGTAATCTGTTAGTAAAACTGGCCCAAGATGTCAAAGTTTAGCTGGTCAGCATCTTATGAACCCATGCTGGGGTGCGTTTCCAAAACGCATCAGAAACTTGTGCATGTGGATGTTCCTCTTCCTCTGTTCCTGCTATCAGCTAATAAGCATTGCGCTTTACAGCTGAATGTCAATGAATGTCAATGTCAATAAGTCTATGAGTGCTATTAAATTTGGGATTGCGCTATTAGTAGTGATGCCTTCAATTTCCAAAGCAAGAAATCAAACATAATACAAGCATCGTGGAAATATAAAGCCGGCTAAGGTGTGAGGATAAAATTTAGAGTACATAATTTGAGTGAAATGTTTTTTCAAAATAAATGAGGTTACGTAAAAGTGTATAATAAATTCTATTGAATAAATAAACCATCTGTGAGTAGAGAAGTAGAAAATACAGCCTTATGTTAAAAACATTCATAAGAGTCTCTTTACTCAATGAGATTACAAATAAATGTATATAAATATTAAATTATCCAGTGCTGCTCTCTTAGAAATGGCTAAAAGGAGAAAGAACTGTGGATGTCCATGTTTTGCCTTTGATTATTATTATTATTTATTTATTTTTTTGATAATATAAAGATAACTAATTTGCAGCAGTAACTGTTTTGATAATTTGGCAACAAAACAGATCTTGTCCTAAAATAAACCAATTAAAAAAAAAAAAAAAAAAACGCAAGCGCACTGAAAATGATTGATTTTTGGAGCAGGCACCAGTGTACTTAACCTCTTTAGAGTATCAGTGTCAGCAAGCAATTAAACTGAACCCAAGGTAAAGGGAATTAGTCCTGATTTGAATTAGTCAACATAAGTCCTGCTTGTATTGCAAAATCTGACATAAAAATAAGTGGCGCTTCTCAGACGGACGAGAATCCAGTTAGTTGATATAATAAAGCCAATAGACAACGTTGAAGAAGGAAAATACGGTGGGGAAGATCATTCTCGACCACTTGTCGATTGAATTGACATCAGTTAAGTCAGGGATGGTGATTTTAAGCTGTGAAGTGCGCCGTCGTAGTCGGCTCTTCTTCTGAGCCACGTGGCGTTCGAGCGCATTGTGTCCAAAGTTGTGTCTGGCCAGGCCGGCTTTGCGATACTGCAGCGAGGAGCTGTCGAAGGCCAGCATGGTTGCACGGGGGTCACCCAAACCCAGGCTTAACTCCGATGTGCCCATTTCATTCTTGATCTCCAGAGGACTGAGAAGGATGTTTTCATGGGGGTCCATCTAAGACATAAAGACCCATCAATAGGTTAGTGCTGATAACAGTTGTCCTTTTTTTCTTCTTGTAGCTTTTCATTGGTTATACAGTTAATGATTTAAATAGTCAAGACATCAAAGAAGGTTTTTCTTTCCTTTACGAAAATTACAAGGTTACACTTTATTTTGATAATCCACTTTAAACATTCGACTAACTATAATTAACTTTGCAACTGCATGGAAAATAATTATTTTCAACTACATGTCTACTAACTTTCAGAGTAGACTGTTAGGCTAGGTTTAGGGTTAGTTGAATAAGTTGACATATACTTGCAAAGTTTCTCATAATCAGTATGTTGTATGGACCCATTAAAATAGTGTTAGAGGATATTAAGCCTAGTCTAATTATACTCTAATGACTGATAGTTGACATGTAGTTACAAAGTTACTTACTGTTGGTAGAATGTCTAAAGTGATGACAATTAAACTAAATAAATAAAAGAAAACAAAAATGTAATTGCAAATATTTATCCTCAATTGCGATCTTGAAATTCTGACTTTTGTTACTCTCAATTCTGAATTATACATTTATCATAATTTAGAGATATAAACTCTCAGATGCAAATAAAAAGGCTATTATCGGGGGGGCGCGGGGGGTATTTTCCCTACAGTGGCTATATAGCACAATAGACTTTATTTCTCACAACTGCGAGTTTGCATCTTACAAATCTGACTTTTTCTTTGTATTGTTTGACACAAAATTGCAGTTGCAAGAAATAAAGTCAGGATTGCAAGACATAAACTCACAGTTCTGCCCTTTTCTTGTTATATTACTCAAAATTGCAATTTATAGTCCAATTCTCTAAAGTTATATTAAATGTTTTTCTCAGAATTGAATGAATAAACTCACAATTGTGTTATGAAGTCAGAATTGTGAGACAAAAAGCTGCAATTGTGAAAAATAAAGTCAAATTGCAAGATATAAACTCGCATTTCTGACTTTTTATTAAGTTTATGTACCTTATTAATGCAATTCAGACTTATTTTCTTTGTTTGTGTGATATCAATTTTGTAATTATGAGTTATAAAGTCCAATTCTGGTTCTTATATATTACACATGTCTGACTTTATTTCTCAGAGCTGCAAGGTTATTTATCATAATTCTGACATGGGCTAACATGCAATTTTGAGTTTATATTATAAAAGTCAGATTTGTGACATTTTTGTCAAAACAAGAAATCAAATGCTGACTGACTTACTGCTTTCCTAGAATAATTCTTTAAACTTTCAACACAGTATTTAACGCATACTGAGACAAATCAACAAAGTGCCAGTTACACACAGTGGAAATGGATTAGTACACATGAAGATGTAAAGCAAAGGCAAGACATGGTGGTAAACATAATGGTATTTATGCTAAATACTGCTAAAAAATGATTATCTTTTGAATACAAATAATAGGGCATCACAGATGGTGAACTTTTTTTAAAATCCAATAAACAAAAAAAAAAAAAGCAATTTTTCAATTGTTGTCCCTCAAAAACAGATTGTTCCCTTCGGATTTGTACTTTCAAAAGTATATATATATTTTTTTACATTTGTTTGGTTGAGTGGTTTGGAGGGAAAAGAGAGGTGATAATGAAAATGGAGAAAAAATAGGCTGTGAATTAGGAATAATTCATAAGTCATGATTTCCTCACCCTAATGTCATTCTAAACCTGTCTGTCTTTTTTGGTGTACAAAATTAAAACAGAACACTGATGAGCTCCAACGGGACAAAACCAGTACCATAAAAGTAGCCCGTATGACTTGTGTAAATTCATCTGAATACACACAATAGTTTTTCTTTCTTTTTCTTCTAATAGAGCACTGATGACCTTCCCCCAAGAAGAAAGCCATTAAACAACATGAGAGTATTAAAATGATGACAGAATTTTAAGAGGAAACAAGGAATCAAGGAAAGAAAAAAAGGCTCAAATAAATTTGTCACGTTGTATGCTATTATTCTCTTGATGAACTTATTCAGTACCTTATTTTTTGAATCCCCTAGTCCTAATGCTGCATCATCCACAAAGATGGGTTCCCACATGGAGTCATGCCCGTCAATATCCCTCTGTTTCATTCTGGCATACAGAGCATCGTCTCTCTGAACTACATTTCCCACCAACCACTGAAAGCATACAAAATCAGCACTTTCAAAGCAGTCACTTCAAGAGAGGTTGATAAACTTACATGTATGGCTTCTTTAAGAGTGTGTGGCAATGCTGGCATTCTGTGGATTATCCTAAAATCCTAAATCCAAAATAGTACAAAATACAACATCTGAGCACCAGCAAAGCATCGTCACAATTTCAGCAAACTAAAAGACCAAAGGTCTTGACCAGTTCCAAGAGTGCTGTTCTTGCTTCATCTATTATATATGGTGGTTTTCAAATGCCAAACAAAGAAACTAATAAATAAATAAACAAATAAGATCTGTTCTAACAGAGTTTAAAAGATCCAGAGCAAAACAACGATGAATGCCAATAATAAAAAAAATATATACAGTATATAAATATAAAATCTGGACCCTGAAGCAAAACTGGCTGAGAATTACTGATCTGAGAATTACTGATCTGGTCTCAGTGTAATAATTATATAAAATATATACAAAAGTACTGCTATATGGACAAAAGTACAATAACATTTGGTTTGCAAACACTTTAAACAAAAAAAGTTGCTTTTTACAGCAGTATTACACGGTAGCAGTTAAAATATGTCTTGTAAATCTTAAATTATAACATTAATGTAATTAATTTAAATATAAAACAAGCTATTTTTCACTGTTTGTTTCATATAAACAAATAAGAGTAGATAAACTTGAATTTAGTAACTTGTTGCAAAAGCATATTTCCTGTAGCTGCCTCTTTTAGATCTGCATCAGTTTCTCAGTTGTCTCTGAATTTCTGGGTTGTCTTCCTCTTTAGGTTATGCCACAGCATTAAAGGGCTTAAAGGGACATTGGATAACAATTTTCACTAGGGTCTTTATGAAATGTCTGGTCAAAATTCCTCAATGGTAATATAAAACAACAACTTGTCAAAAACAGCTCTGTTCACATTTTGTTGCAAGGCTCTTTAAATGATAATGAGCTCTGCTGATCCCGCCCCTCTCTTCTGTGGGGTGTGTCAACACATGATACATGAATATATCTGTATATGGCTCAGAGGTGGTCTTATTAAAATTAGTAGCTATTCATGTATAAACCATAAAAAAGTGAAAATTGGATCTCATGTCCCCTTTAAGGTTAGTACTCAGGTCAAAGTCCTGATGCACTTTTGAATCGATTCTTCCTTTAATGATTGTAAAGTGTCCTGATTCAACAAAGCAGCACCAGACCATGATGATCCTTCCACTGTTCCTCACAGCTGGGATGAGGTTTTTCACAGAGGGATGAGGTCTTGCTGTGGATTCGCAGGGATCCAGGTCTTTAGCAGTGCTTTTATAGCCCTTTTCTCTGTAATCTATTTTTTAAGGACCTGTCAAAGCTTCTGGCATTGTGTCACTAACTCTTTCCAAATAAGAACAGATTTATCAATAACCAGGCTCTGTTGTGGTTAACAGGCAATAAATAGGTCATTACTACTCCATAAATATAACTCAGTACAATAACATCCACTAAAAATATAAAATGTTACATTAAAAATATTGAACTCAAATATAGTACATTATAATACATAATAAAATGATGAGTACATTATATTAATTTAAAATAAATGGACATTTTTGACACCACAGGAGCAGTGTGTGACGGTCCATTCCCTGCTCACCACTCAGACATTCACCCTGGACTGCGTTTCCCAAGATCCCCTCTGATTTCACACTCACCCAGACACTTTAAAGGTTGCATTCACTCACATACAGGTGCTCTGTATTGATTAGCCTAGCTGCCATACCAAATGCTTGCCTGTAACCCTAGCCTGTTTATCTTGCCTCTGATCATTTGCTGCTTGTCTTTATCTATTGCCTGTGTTGGATTATTATCTCGCCTTGTCCACTACGTACTGTTGTATGGCTGGTGTATGACCTTTGTCTGTATGACTATGCTCTTTTTTTTTATAAAAAGCTGCAACTGGATCTGACCTTACCTATATTTCCCTCATTGTTACACAGTCACATAATGTTTTTCTATAATTTAGAATAAAATCAGAACACCTTTTATGAGTAATTATTGGAGAAATCCAATTAAACTCTTTAGTGTTCACAAACTTATTCTTGAAACTAATCTTGTTTTTAACATAATTTTGACCCGAATGTCACCTGATGATGTTACAGTACAACAACCAAATAAATTGAGTGGAGAGTGAACACACATTACATGATTATTCTGACTGGGATGACTGGTTGTTGCCATCTATTGATGTAGTTGTGGAGGATTTCTGTGCTTTTAGTTGTTATAATAATAGTAAAAGCAAAAGGCTTGACTCACAGTAAATATTAAATTCACAAACTAACTCTACCCTAACATAACCCCACATCAGACGTCTGCAACAGCCAACCAACTACCAATTATGACTGCCAACCGAAGTCATAAAATAATGACTATGTTGAAGAAGAACCACGGCTTTCACTGTCAAACAAGCAAACTACTCTAAATGTACAGATTTTATAGGGCAGTGTCATGTTAGTTATAATCGAGACATTAAAATTGTGGTGAAGGTATGAATAAGGACTAGACAGAACAATCAAAACACCCATTCACAAGTAAAAGGTGTTGACAGTGACACTGATTTGTTGGGACAAAACCACCAGAAGTCATTTATTTAAAATCAGAGATGGAGATTTCTAATGGCATGAGCATCAGCGATCGCTGCTTCAGTTTTATACATTTCAGTAGTGATGCAATGTTATTAAATCAGTGTATTTGTAAACACCCAATAGTTTGCAAAAATATTAAATATTGCAAAACAAGGTACGGTAATAAATGGAAGTTAATGCATTAACATTAACAATGGACAATTAATTTGTTGCAGTTTTTCATTAATTATTGTTAACATTAGTTGATAATAATATGACTATTCATTGGCACTTTAGATTAGCGCAGATACAGCTTTTTAAATTAAATTAAATTAAATTAAATTAAAATTTAATTTAATTTAATTTAATTTAATTTAATTTAATTTAATTTAATTTAATTTAATTTAATTTAATTTAATTTAATTTAATTTAATTTAATTATTTTTTCCCCAAAATTTTCATCGTTACTTTACATTAAGTAATGTATTTAAAGAGGTTTTCAGCCAGTTTTGTATTGTTAAACCTATATGTAACTTGTTTGGTAACACTTTATTTTTAAGGTGTCCTTGTTACATGTTACATATAGTTAATGAGTATTACTCAGTACTTAAATGTATAATTACTCTCTAACAAGGACACTTTAAAATAAAGTAACATTTCTTTATAAGAAATTTTTTTTTTTTTATCACCACAGAGCTTTTTCTCATGATACCATTGATTCAAAACAAAATTCTTGTAAAGTGTTACCACTATTTTTACAATTTGCCTATGTACTACTGTTCAATTAGAGTTGCAGCTATTATAAACACGGGTAGAGTGTGAAGATAAAACATACTTTGTTGGGATCCATTCTCAACTTTTCATTGTTGGCTGTGGAGGCTTTCTCTGCAGCTTTCTTCTGCCGCTGCGGTCCTCTGCCGAAGAAGATGTAGTTGACCAGTGCGTACTCCAGCAGAGCCAGGAAGACGAAGACGAAACAGCCCATCAGATACATGTCAATGGCTTTGACATATGGGATCTTTGGAAGCGTCTCCCGCAAATGTGTGTTGATGGTGGTCATGGTCAGCACAGTGGTGATTCCTGCGGTCAAGAGGGACTCATTGTTATGCGTGCAATAAGTGGGTTCAGTTTAGCAAACATAATTCTTGAAAATAAGGCTTTATAAATACTGACTGATCAATCCCTTTCTGTTGAACACTTTATTTAGACATTCAACTAACTATAAGTAACTTTGTAGTCATTAGAGCATAAGTAGACTGTCTGTTTGGTATCTGCTCACAATTTATTCTACTGACTTAAACTAACTTCACAAATGCATGTCAACATATTCTGCTAACCCTAATCTAATAAGAGTCTACTAATGCTTTAATTAGACTTAATTTGAGAATGACAGTGAAAGAGATCTGTAGCTGCTAGTTAGCTGACATGTACAGTAGTTGCAAAGCTACTTAAAGCCCCCATGTGGTGAAAATCAAGTTTTTAACATTGTTTATATGTGTATCTGGTGACACTTTAGTTTAGGGTTCAGTTCTCACTATTTACTAACTATTACCTACACCTTCTACCTCAACAAAAAATGTATTTGCTGCTTATTAATAGTTAGTAAGTTAGTTGTTAGTTTAGCCATGGGGTGAATTAAGGGATCTAAAATATGATCATGCAGAATAAGACATGCTTTATAAGTACTATAAACAGACAATGTGCTAGTTATATGCATGCCAATAAGCAACTAGTTAATAGTGAGAACTGATCCCCACACTAAAGTGTTACCATATATCTGGTATTTTTAATATGCTTAAAAACCAAGCAAATTCAACAAACAACAGCATTGCAGAGTATTTTATCCTAAAAACTGCAGTGTACCAAAATCAGTCTCAAAAACACAGTTTGAATCTGTTTGTTTCCTTCTGTCAAAAACATTTAACCAATCCCATCAACCTGTGGGGCAGGGCTTTTCAAATCATTATCTCAACTCATCATAGGTTTCTATTTAAAGCATGTTCTCGCAGCGTTGAGCAGTGTAGCCAATCACAGAAATATCTTTTGACTTCATGAGCAAACTGACCAATCAGAGACATATAAGTTAAGCTCCACTCAGGAATTTTGTTCAGTACACGCTCGCAAATCCCTCATTATAACAAAAAAAAAAAAGTATTGATGCAATGTAAATAATATATTGATTGTGCAGTGTAGAGTTTCATTGATTATAATCGAACTTCATGTGATATAAAGATTATAAGGAGAGTGCTCTTTGTGTGCTTTCTAGACTATAATCCATTCTGAATTTGAAGACATTCACTCCCCATAACCATTTATCCAGTACTGCCACTTGCCATTGTGTAGCGTTCACTACTTCAATTAACTGAAAGTGAAGCCAGTCTAAACTGCGGTGATTGAGCAGAGGTGGGAACTAATTTACATATTCATATGTATCGACGCATAGTAAATGAGGTGAGGGTGTATTGGTGAAAACATTCAATTTCATCATTTTGTTTATCAAAGATGTGTTTTAAGGGATAACACTGCAATGAGATTTTAATGTCTGAAGTGGACTATCAAAATAAAGTGTGACTCTTTTCTGTAAACTTCTTGCATTTTAGCTTTAAAAGTGATTGCATGGTAAATAGTCTGAGTTGAAATGTGTTACAGTGTTTATATATAACCATCTCTCAAGTTATACAAATGTTGCCCATGCATTGATGTATTTTTATCCTAACAAATAAACATAAGAGCACACTAAGTTTGTGGCGTACTCTCACTGCATTCTGTGAACATCAAACTAGAGCACCCTGAGCGTGTCCTCATTTACAGAGTTAGGTAAACATCTCTGCGTGTGTGAGGGGGCTTTATCGCCATTCTTTTCTTTCAGCTGATGATTCACAATCTTAAATTTGTGTGATTTTTCATGCTTTCAGCTGGCGGAGTGGGAGTTATGCACCTTAATCAGTGAAACACAACGCCTGACTCCAACTAACCGGTGATTAACAAATAGTTGTCTTTTCATGCACTGAAATACCCATTCGGTGTCATTCTGACAGTTTTCATGACATTAACTGTGGATCCTGTGACAGGTATTGCAGAGCTTATGAGGTGCAGAGTTATTATTCTCCATAAACCATTGTGTTTTTATCATTATTACTAGAGGTATAGCTAAAGGTGATGGCACTAAACATTTCACCCTTCTCTGTTCCCCTTCATTACCTCTCTTGGCTGCTAAGCACTGCGAGTGTAATTTGCATATGGAACCAGTTTAGACATGATTAAACTTAAAAACTTAAAAAAGATCACATCCTCCTCCTGCCGTGTGTTATTGGCTAAATCAGAGTTATGCAGCTGAGGAAAACTGGCCATTTTCTAGCTCTATCCATACAAATGCACATTTGCAATCAAATGCCTAATGATTCTAATCAGGATGAGCTTTAAACAGTAATATCTGCTCATTCTATACATCCATGCTCGCTCTGCCTTCTGTTCAACGCAACAGCGGTTTGGCACTTGTGTGGATGAATGAGGCCAGGCCAGACAGCAATCACAAAGAGTGCTCTTTTATTCACGCTGAGAAGCCTGCACGCTTGCTGCCTACATCAGCCTTACATAATCAGTGATGACGGGAAAAAAGTGGAGGCTTACAAAACAGAGAGAGAGAGAATGTGTCGTGTTTAAAAAAAGACAAAGACAATCAAATCAGTAAAAATGTCTGTGACTAAGCTTGATTAATGACTTCCAAAAAAAAAAAAAAAAAAAAAAAAAATATTTGGGTATTTGGGGTTAATCTCATGTAACCTGGTCATCTTTATTTATATATATATATATATATATATATATATATATATATATATGATTTTTTTTCAATACACACACATGAATGAATATATTGAAGAAAAAAAATTTTATGTTTATATATTACATTTTCATCAACTGTTTAAAGCATAATTAGGACTGAAATAGCATCACAAATCATGCTTACTGCAGTCTTAACTCATACATTAGAAGTAAATGTTTCTATACACAATGAAAGTCATCAGCTGTAGGAAAGGTTTGTTAGATTAGCGCCTACCTAAAGCAACCCTGGCAGCCGAGGCATCATAGTTGATCCAGAAGGATACCCAGGACAGGATGGTGATTAGGATGGAAGGCATGTAGGTCTGCAGAATGAAGTAGCCGATGTTTCTCTTAAGCTTGAAGCTCAGGGAGAGGCGAGGATATGAACCTGAATGAAAACAGCAATTAGCCAGATTTATAAAATGTTTTTTGTAAATTTAATAGCTTTTTATATTTTGCTTTAGAACTAGAATAAGTCCCACTCCGGACTTCCTCCATTAATCATACCTGAGCATCTACATAACTCTCTACTAAATACAACCCGAATTCCGGAAAAGTTAGGACGTTTTTTAAATTTTAATAAAATGAAAACTAAAAGACTTTCAAATCACATGAGCCAATATTTTATTCACAATAGAACATAGATAACATAGCAAATGTTTAAACTGAGAAAGTTTACAATTTTATGCACAAAATGAGCTCATTTCAATTTTGATTTCTGCTACAGGTCTCAAAATAGTTGGGACGGGGCATGTTTACCATGGTGTAGCATCTCCTTTTCTTTTCAAAACAGTTTGAAGACGTCTGGGCATTGAGGCTATGAGTTGCTGGAGTTTTGCTGTTGGAATTTGGTCCCATTCTTGCCTTATATAGATTTCCAGCTGCTGAAGAGTTCGTGGTCGTCTTTGATGTATTTTTCGTTTAATGATGCGCCAAATGTTCTCTATAGGTGAAAGATCTGGACTGCAGGCAGGCCAGGTTTGCACCCGGACTCTTCTACGACGAAGCCATGCTGTTGTTATAGCTGCAGTATGTGGTTTTGCATTGTCCTGCTGAAATAAACAAGGCCTTCCCTGAAATAGACGTTGTTTGGAGGGAAGCATATGTTGCTCTAAAACCTTTATATACCTTTCAGCATTCACAGAGCCTTCCAAAACATGCAAGCTGCCCATACCGTATGCACTTATGCACCCCCATACCATCAGAGATGCTGGCTTTTGAACTGAACGCTGATAACATGCTGGAAGGTCTCCCTCCTCTTTAGCCCGGAGGACACGGCGTCCGTGATTTCCAACAAGAATGTCAAATTTGGACTCGTCTGACCATAAAACACTATTCCACTTTGAAATAGTCCATTTTAAATGAGCCTTGGCCCACAGGACACGACAGCGCTTCTGGACCATGTTCACATATGGCTTCCTTTTTGCATGATAGAGCTTTAGTTGGCATCTGCTGATGGCACGGCGGATTGTTTTTACCGACAGTGGTTTCTGAAAGTATTCCTGGGCCCATTTAGTAATGTCATTGACACAATCATGCCGATGAGTGATGCAGTGTCGTCTGAGAGCCCGAAGACCACGGGCATCCAATAAAGGTCTCCGGCCTTGTCCCTTACGCACAGAGATTTCTCCAGTTTCTCTGAATCTTTTGATGATGTTATGCACTGTAGATGATGAGATTTGCAAAGCCTTTGCAATTTGATGTTGAGGAACATTGTTTTTAAAGTTTTCCACAATTTTTTTACGCAGTCTTTCACAGATTGGAGAGCCTCTGCCCATCTTTACTTCTGAGAGACTCTGCTTCTCTAAGACAAAACTTTTATAGCTAATCATGTTACAGACCTGATATCAATTAACTTAAAGGTGCCATCTGTCATATCTGGCAAAAAAAATCAAGTCATACTCCACATTCCATACCAGATGGGGGCAGTATGCCTCAATAAAGTGAATTGGTCTACTCTAGAGTAACAAACAAGAAACGGCATAGTCTCTATGGTCCGCCCCTACCTTCACAACAACCCTAGAGCATAGCCGAAGCCTATAAGACAGCGGTTCTCAATTGCAGTCCTCGCCCCCCACTGCTCTGCACATTTTGAACGTTTCTCTTAGAGCTTCAGACATTTGTTCTATTCGAACATAAGTGCCCTGCGAAGTGGACATCACAGGATATTCAGCCATGATTCCAGTTCGAAGTGAACGTAGCTATATGTTCCAATCAAAGTGCATTGAAGTGTGCAAGACGTGAATTTAAATTGGATTGATTTACAGAGCTATATGATGTCACAGTTGTCCATGTTTAAAGACGCTGCACAGCACAAATCAGTGAATGAATGTTTCGATGTGAGGTAAACTTCAACAGATTTCCCCTGCTCAGGGAGTAGGGAGCAATGAACATTTGAAAAACAGTTCATGCACGGAGTTCATTTCTAACGAGCTGATTATCTGAATCAGGTGTGTTAACAAAGAGAAACGTGCAAAATATGCAGAGCAGTGGGGCGCGAGGACTGGAATTGAGAACCGCTGCTATAAGAGGACGTTTTGCTTTCAGAGGAACGTTGGGTGATGTCAAGTGATTTTGAAACATGACATCTTCAAGCTACTCCCCTTCACCTTTACCAGTGAATATGTTCCTATTCGTTTTGTTCATATTACATTGAGTTGTATATACACATTATTTGAATAAAATTAATTTGACAGACAGCATTCTGTCAACATCATTGGTCAACATCAGACAGCTGATGTTGACCAAGCTAGCGCCAACCAACGTAACCAGAGCTGCCAACTCTCAAGCATTCACCGTGAGACACACGCAATTGACTCTTTTCACACGCTTTCACGCCACACATCAATTTTCTCACGTACAGAAAAACCACGAAACAAAGAGGACACGGAGATCAACAGACTAGACAGAGCAGGTTTCTTATGATATAAAAAAATGGGTAAGTTATAGCAACTAATTATCAAACGCAGCTACGGTTAGCCATCACTAACATTAGCACGTTTATAGAACAGCCTTCGATACATTTCTATGTTATAACTTCCCGAAAAAAAATACACAAACATATAAAACAAACTTCTAGCGAAATACTAACAGCATCTAACTTACCATCAGTCCATCAATTGTCTCCAGCTATTGAAAGCATTGCCGTTGTTTACTCTGGTTCGGCTCCTTTTCTTATCGGATTTGATTTGTGATTCCGAGCGCGGTTGTTTCCCTGTAGCGGGTGGTGGTCTCTTGCCAAGGGCTTCAACCATACTTCCGCTTGATTGACATCAGGTTAGATTACGCCCACAAGCCGTGCGAGTTATTCGTGTATTGCAGGTTGGCTGGTGGTTATTTTGCCCGCATACTGCCTCCCATGGCCGAAACTGGTATTACGACACCTGTCGGGCCGGGGCTAGTAATGCTACTGCTAATTAAGGTTGATATCTCTGCAGCACTATAACTTTACATTTTTTTAATGACATCATCTCCCTTATTTATTCTCATACTTTTGATGTGTGTAGGTCATTTTTTGAATATTTTTAGCTAAATTTTTGCACATGGCACCTTTAATTAATCACTAGATGTTCTCCCAGCTGAATCTTTTCAAAACTGCTTGCTTTTTTAGCCATTTGTTGCCCCCGTGCCAACTTTTTTGAGACCTGTAGCAGGCATTAAATTTTAAATGAGCTTATTAAGTGGATAAAAGTGTAAAATTTCTCAGTTTAAACATTTGCTACGTTATCTATGTTCTATTGTGAATAAAATATTGGCTCATGTGATTTGAAATTCCTTTAGTTTTCATTTTATTAAAATTTAAAAAACGTCCCAACTTTTCCGGAATTCGGGTTGTATAACATTCACATTTTGTGCATCGTTGCTTTTAATCTCATAGAACGAAAGTGATTCCTGAACATATGCAGATTATTACATATACAGTTTATTTAGATAATTGATATTTATTTATCTCTATATCACCCTTAATAGGACAATCCAGTGAAGGAAAGATGGGAATGATAAAGGAGAAGATTAGAAGAGAAGATCAGGAAAAGACCTTAAAGCTAGAATTGTGTTATTGCATGTTGATAAAATCTAAAAAAAGAGAAAATAAACAAATAAACAAATAAATAAATAAATAAATAAATTGCTATATGCATTAATATCAAACTGCAAATGCAATGTAGTGATATTAATTTTTGCATTAATGCATCACATAATTAGAATCATACTTTTCTATTTGCTAGGTTAGTCATTGTACTATAATATTTAAGAAATGGTTAGGGTTATGTTTAGTTATAAGAGATATAATGATGCATTGTAACTTAAATGATTGTCACTGTAAATTCTTTTTCTGCCATTTTTTTTTTTTTTTACAATTCTAGGTCATCATAATGCAGCAATGGTTTTCTGTCTCAATCAGCTCCTAGACTGAATGGCATAGTCTTGTTAAAAACTTGCCAGCGTGGTAGTGCGGTTAAAGTTTAACATTAGCACACTGTGTTCATCCTCTTAGACATTCTGAACCAGACATTACTTCCAGAGACTGCATCTACAGCTAACTGACTTGCATGACAAATTCCTGCATATGAAAATGCAGTCAATGAATAAATCAAGTGGCCACACAAGACTTTGTTAAATAACTTATAAGAACATGCTTTTTCTTGTTTTTAGTGTATGTGTGTTTCATTCTCAGGTCAGGGTTGTGTAGTACAGCTGCTGGAGGCCTCAGATAACACCAGCCATGCCAAAACAAGAGGGTTCATAAACCTGGACATTTGGTTGCCATGCCCTCTAGAGCCAGATGTTCTGGTAGTTAGGGTTTTAACAGTATGTGTGCCTGCATGGAGAAGTGTTTGTCCTCAGAGTGCCCTAGTAAGTGGATAAGTTGTAGACTTTATGCATTTTGGAACACCTGTTATAAACTGCAAGTTGGTCTTTTCAGCAAGGTAAAGATACACTTTACCTTGTTATCCCCTAATCATATATGTGACCCTGAACAAACACACAACAACAGCGAAAAAAGTCATGGGGGAATTTTTTTTTATTTTTTTTTTATCGAGATTGATATATCATATAAAAAGCGTTCCATCAGTGTATGGTTTGTTGGGATTAAACCATTTTTTGGCTGAGATACAACTACACTCTTAAAAATACTGATGCTCCACGATGCCAAAGATGCATTTTTTTTTGTCTAAATGGTTGCATAAAGAACCTTTAACATCTGAATTACCTTTCTATTTCTCAAACGGTTCTTTGTAGCGAAAGAAGGTTCTGACTATTAAAAGGTAAAAAGAGAAGGTTCTTTAAAGAATCTTTGACTGAATGATTCTCTATGGAACCAAAAATGGTTCTTCTAGAGCATCGCTGTGAAGAACCTTTTAAGCACCTTTATTTTAAGAGTGTATTTGCAAATCTTGAATATGAGGGTGCAAAAAAAAATAAATACAAATAATAATCTAAATATTGACAAAAAAAGGTTGTCCAATTAAAGTTCTTAGCAATGCATATTACTGATCAAAAATTATGTTTTGATAATTTTATGGTCGGAAACTAACAAAATATCTTCATGGAACGTGACCTCACTGAATATCCTAATGATTTTTGGCATAAAAGAAAAATCAATCATTTTGACCCATACGATGTACTGCTGGCTATTTCTACAAATATACCTGTGGTACTTATGACACATATTGTCACATATTTATTTCAGTTCTCAACTTATTCCTAAAGTGTTGTGTAGTTTGGTTTTATTACCTGTAGAAAACACCACGTTTTTAGAGATGAGCTTGTAGTCCACTATGGAGAACTGAGGAAGCTCTATCCTTTCAACCCCTGTCACTGCATGGTCTCCTCCTCGCCAGTAAAACTCGATGTCATCTGTGGTGTAGCCGTCTAAGGGACAAACAGACCGATATTAAAATATGTTTGGGTGGATGTCGTGTGATTGAGGTCTCATTTGTCTGAAGTCTTGGTGTGACCGTTTTAACTGAAACTGAAATTGCAAAAATAGATCAATAAAATAATAGTGTCCCTTAAGTCAAATTAAAAGCAACCAAAATGCCTATTATCGCTATTGCGAGTCTGTATATATGTATATGAATAACATTTAAAAGCATGCATGCATGCATATTTACAAAAATAAATAAAACAGTTTACTGCCTCAGCTTATAACAATTTGGCTAATCTTGCAATTCACAGCCTATTACACAAATGAACACACACCTGATCCAAAAAACAAGATATTTTCGAAGCTATCTGCATCTGTGATGTTGCCACATAATACAACAATAAATTCTAGGGAAAATGCAACTAATTCTTGATTTATAAGAAATTAAAAATGTTACTTGTTCTTAAATGGTTGGAAAAATAAAAACTTTGTCAGGATGTAAACAGTCAGCTAAGGCAAACTACTAAAAAGCTACAGTGTCTTTCTTTATTCGTTAAAAACCACATATTCATAATTTAAAATGTTACATTTTTAAAAGCATGCTAAGATGTGAAGAATTCCTGATGAAGAAAAGTAAATTCAAGTTCATCTGTGAACATTTGAGAAGAGCTCTGAAATAGACCTGCACTGATATGATATAATAAAAACAGAGGAACGTGTTTGTGCTGCATGTTTTCATTTATTTTTTGTGGACTTGAGGTCAAGCTGAACCTGTTTTATGTGAGAGCGGAGGATAAGTGCATGCAAGCCTTGGGTCAAACTCATTGTCAAGTCAAATCATACAGCAGTCCGTTTCTGACCTCAGCTGCAGAAAAAAAGCCTTCATAAATATTCAAGCGAAACATGAGATATTTTGTTTGCTTCAGTGCTCTCTATGCCGAAACTGACAGAAACACGAACAGCAGCCCATCAATGATTGAGAAACATTGTATTGTATGGCGGCAGACCAGAAAACTTCTTTTGGCCTCACATAATCCTCTCGTGGACGATCCTCCAGTTATTAGACTGACGGCCAAACACAAGAGAAAAGTAGATCAGAGAGAAAGATCCACAGCAGGAGAAGTGTTAGCGTTCCCACGTAAACACCCAAGCTACCAAAGATTACGAAAGAGCAAGTTGTATCATCAAAAGAACCACATTTTGAGAAAGCAATTGTATTTTACCCAGCACACAAGAATTTAACCTTGACAAGTGAGTTAACAACTAACTCTACATATGCTTAACATAAAAACATATGACAGATTAGTGGTGTTCTTGTTCTCCAACAAGGCTTGTGAGTGCATGAATAAATTGAGTGGCTACATAAAAAAAAAAAAAAAAAAAAAATGTATGTATATATATATATATATATATATATATATATATATATATATATATATATATATATATATATATATAACACTTTATTTAGGCAGCGATTCTCACTCTTAAATAGTTGATTATTAGCATGCATAGTACTAGCATATTGGCTGGATATTTGTACTTATAAAGTGCATTTTAATGCATTATTCTTCATGATCATATTTTAGATCCTTCAATCTTTTTATCCAAAGTGTGTTCAAAATTTAGGGATTTTATTTGCCCTCATGTCTTTCAAGATCATATGGCTCAAAAAACTATTTTAAAGTAAAAATTTAAAGTGAATAAGTAAAAAATAAATACATAAGTAAAAATAAAAAATTTATATAAATTAATAGATAGATATTGGTTTGTGAAATGTTTGTATTGATGATCCATTAATTAATTGTGTCCAGTCATTTTTTACAGGAATTACCTGAATATTCAGATTTATCTTTTATCGCATTACTCTTTTGTGTTCAACAATCATTACAACACAAACATGACATCATATTGTTTTGCGGGAAATAATGGCATTTGAGTGGTTGGTTGGGCCATTCAAATCCACTTAACTCCATTGTTTCTATGTCATTGAGCCTGACTTAGCAAATTAGCTTTTGCTAACATTCCTGTCAGTGCTCTTACATCACTGCATTTGAACCGCTCCGCTAGCTGTAAACCACGTGCACAGGAGCTCAGGCATGAGGAGACGGAAAAGCAGTGGTGTTCAACTAATACTATAGTCATCTCTTACAAAACCGAGTAAACTTTGTTTTCCATATTAGACAGCTTCTTAATTGAAACACAGCATAAAAAACAGCTGATTTGGAAGGTTGTAACGTACTTTCTAGCTCTCAGTTTTTAGATTCTTTCAATTTTATTACACACCTTGGTTTTTGGTACGGTTTAGTTCTGACGGCTTGGCACATCAGAGCATTTACACTTATTTTATGCGTAGGTGACAGGAACAGTAAGAGATTAAAGGAAAAAAAAAAGTACTTTTTATTGCAATGCTTCACTTTACTTAAAAGCAAAATAAGATTTCACTTGCACACATTCCTAGTGTACTTTGTACTGTAAAATAAATAAATGGTAGTATTGATGCACCAATCATAGTTCTTTATAGCCGATTTCAATTGCCTTTAATTTATTTATTTTTTTAAGCAAGAGACAAGAGAGATTGAAAATATATGAAGCCTAAATGAACAAGATGTTTACTAGCTCTGTTAGAGACCATATTTACATTTACATTTAATCATTTAGCAGACACTTTTATCTAAAGCAACTTAAAAAAAATGATAACAACAGAAGCAATGAGATCAATAAGAGAACAACAACAGTATACAAGTGCCATGAAAAGTCTCAGTTAGTCTAGCACAGAACACATAGCTGTCACGGTTGCTTGCTCATTTTGTGTGTACTGCACTGATCTGATTGCCTATCAGCGCCAGCTGCGCTGACGAGCAATCAGATCAGTCGCAGGTGTGTCTCGTTTATTAGCCTTATATGTAGGGCTGTGTCAGTCAGGTTCAGTGTCAGATCGTTTGGTTTGCTGACTCTGTTCTGAACTGATGTCTGTTCTGTGCAGTTCTGGTCCCGTTCTTGGTTTGCACGGAGATCCAGCTTGTATGTCTCATTGAACTGTGGTCCGCCTATTTTTGAGGATCGTCGCAGCACATTACATCACATTTCTCGTCTGCCCTGGTTGGACTCTACACTGCAGTTGTCGTGTTTCCTAGGATCTGCTTGGTGCCCGTTGTCTGCCAGCAATTCTGTTTGGTCTACTGACTGTTTCATTAAACCTTATTACTACTCGCTACTGGATTCCATCGTATGATTCCTGACATAACGATCTGACCACGTTATGGATCCAGCGAGTGTAAACGAACTGAGAGAAGCTTTTCACAATAATAATGCACGATTTGATTGACAAGATGAACAGATCATGGAACGGATCGTCCCGCCTACAATCCGGAGCCCCATCTGCCTCCTCCTGCTGCCTATGCTGGTGAGCTCATTTCCCACTGAGGAATCTAAAGTGGCTTTTGTCATTACCCTACTATCTGGAAGAGCGGCGCTGTGGGGAACCATTGTTTGGGAGCAGGGACATGACGGTTTAGAGTCTTTCCAGACTTTCAGCACCGAGCTCAAGAAAGTTTTTGATTGGGCAGTTGCAGGCAGGGAAGCAGCCCGAGTGTTGGCAGATTTACGTCAGGACCACAGATCGGTTACTGACTATTCCATTGAATTCCAGACACTAGCTGCGGAGTGTAAGTGGAACAGCGAGGCGCAATGGGACATGTTTTTGCATGGGTTGGCCGACCGCATCCAAAATGAGATATACACCCTGGAGTTGGATGGGTTGATTGATCTATCTATTAGAGTAGACACAAGGTTACAATGTCGAAGTCTTCTGGTGCAGCGATGTCGAGTTCCAGATATGGAGGTCCATCCGGTCTTTCCTTCAGGTGATGCGGTTGGTGACTCGTTCAATCCGGAATCCATGCAGGTGGGCAGAGCACATCTCTCCCGGGAGAAGGAGCGGAGAAGAGCGCAAGGACTGTTCCTATACTGCGGAGCCGGGGGTCACTTTGCGTCTAAGTGCATGGTAAAAGCCAACCCCCGTCAGTAGAACAGAAGTTACTGATGGGTGGCATATCCTGGGATGAATCCTCTCGTGAAGCGACGCTCCTTCCAGTAAGACTGCAGTGGGCCTCCTCTTATCATCGATGTGAGGCTCTGGTGGACTCCGGTGCTGAGGGGATTTTTATCACTTCGTCTGGGAGTACCTATAATTCCCGTCACTCACCCCATCTCCGTTAATGCACTGGGTGGACAACTCCTGTCAACGGTCACCCACTCCACCGGACCGGTGAGTCTGATCACATGGGGTACTTTCTCCTCATTGACTCCGCATTGGCTCCTGTGGTGTTAGGACACCCCTGGCTCACACTGCACAACCCTCACATAAACTCGCGTAAGAACTCTGTCATGTCTTGAGTGAGAACTGTCATGCATCTTGTTTGGTGACTGCGTTTTCTTCTGTGTCTTGTTCTGTGTTGCAGGAGGAGCAGGCGGATCTGTCTAACATGCCCGGGGAGTACCTCGACCTGAAGGAAGTTTTCAGTAAGTCCAGAGCTGCTTCTCTTCCTCCGCACCGTCCTTATGACTGTGCTATTGACTTATTGCCAGGTACGTCTCCGCCTATAGGCAGATTATACTCTCTTTCCACTCCGGAGAGGGAGGCCATGGAGAAATATATTTCAGATTCTCTGGCAGCCAAACTCATCTGTCCTTCTTCTTCTCCTGCAGGGGTGGCATTCTTCTTTGTGGGCAAGAAGGAGAGTTCCCTGTGTCCTTGTATTGATTACCGAGGGTTGAACAGCATCACGGTAAAGAATACTTATCCTTTGCCGCTGATGTCTTCAGCTTTAGAGAGGCTGCAGGGTGCTTATTGGTTCACCAAGTTAGATCTACGTAACGCCTATCATTTGGTCCGCATCAGGAAGGGGGATGAGTGGAGAACCACGTTTAATACCCCCAGGGGGCACTTTGAATACTTGGTTATGCCTTTCGGTCTTTCCAACTCCCCTGCGGTTTTCCAGGCACTCATTAACAATGTGCTGAGAGACATGGTTGATCAGTTCATATGTTTACCTGGATGACATATTGATTTTTTTTTCTTCGTCTCTCCAGGAACACGTTCAGCACATCAGACGAGTGTTTCAGAGGCTGTTGGAGAATGGGCTTTTTTTGTCAAGGTGGAGAAATGTGCTTTTCATGCACAGTCTGTTCCTTTTTTAGGATATATCGTGTCGTCTGAGGGGGTGCGCATGGATCCTGACAAGATTCAGGCAGTGGTTAATTGGCCAACTCCAGATTCCCGCAGCGCCCTGCAGAGGTTTCTGGGCTTTGCCAATTTTTACCGGCGTTTTATTCGCAACTATAGCCAACTAGCCGCGCCTTTGACAGCCTTGACCTCCACCATGACGACTTTCAGGTGGTCTAGTGCAGCTGATGTTGCATTCTCTAAACTCAAGAACTGCTTTGTTTCAGCCCCCATTCTTGTTGCTCCTGATTCCTCTCGTCAGTTTGTGGTGGAGGTCGACGCGTCAGAGGTGGGGGTAAGTGGGGTTTTCTCCCAGCGCTCCTCTGTGGACGGCAAGGTTCATCCGTGCACTTATTTTTCTCATCGTTTGTCTTCCGCTGAACGTAGTTACGACATTGGTAATAGAGAGTTGTTGGCAGTCAAGTTAGCCTTGGAGGAGTGGCGTCATTGGTTGGAGGGTTTGGGGTACCTCTCATTGTTTGGACCGACCACAAGAACCTTGAATACATCATATCCGCCAAACGACTTAACTCTAGGCAGGATCGGTGGGCACTTTTTTCGGTCGGTTCGATTTTTCGATTTCCTATCGTCCAGGTTCCAAGAACATCAAACCTGATGCATTGTCCCGCATTTTTGACCAATCTGAATGCCCGGTTTCTCCCGAGTCCATCGTTCCACATAATTTTGTGGTTTCAATGTTGACCTGGTATATCGAGTCGAAGGTCCGCATGGCCTTAGATGGGGTAGTGCCTCCGCCCGGATGTCCACCGGGTCATTTATTTGTGCCAGAGTAATTGAGGTCCAATGTCATTCGGTGGGGTCATTGTTCCAAGGTGGTGTGTCATCCAGGAGTCAATCGTAACATTTTTTCTTATTAAGCAACGGTTCTGGTGGCAAACTATGGCTCGTGACACTCGTCATTTTGTATTGGCCTGCTCGGTCTGTGCCAGTTGTAAGTCTTTCACTCGCCTTCCTGCTGGGCTCCTTCAACCGTTGTCAGTTCCTTCGAGACCCTGGTCACATATTGCGCTAGATTCCGTTACAGGTCTCCCTGCCTCACAGGGTAACACAGTGGTTTTTAACTGTGGTAGACAGGTTCTCGAAGGCTGCACATTTTATCCCTCTGCCCAAATTACCATCAGCCAGAGAGACAGCAGTTGCTGTCATAGACCACGTGTTTCGTATCCATGGCCTCCCGACAGACGTGGTCTCTGACAGGGGTCCCCAGTTTATATCCAAATTTTGGAGAGAGTTTTGTCGGTTGCTGGGGGCGACGGTCAGTCTTTCTTCTGGGTTTCATCCCCAGAGCAACGGTCAAATGGAGCGGGCCAACCAAGATTTGGAACGAGGGTTGCGATGTTTAGCGTCACAAAATCCGTCCTCTTGGAGTCAGCATATCTCATGGGTTGAGTATGCACATAACTCATTACCAGTGTCGTCAACGGGCCTTTCTCCGTTTGAGTGTAGTTTAGGGTACCAGCCACCAATTTTCCTAGTCTGGTATCTGAAGTCCCGGTCCCCTCTGCTCATGAATTAGTCCAGGGGTGCAGAGACATCTGGAGAATGGCCAGGGAGACCCTTCTCCAGGTGGGTTTGCCAGACCCTTCTACAGGTGGGTTTGCCAGTTTTTCGTTCGACTATTAATCCGCCTGTCCCGGTTCCCTAACCGCCGCAACTCATAGATGGGGAACCAGCCTATTCAGTTAATCGTATCCTGGACTCAAGGCGGAGGGGACGTGGATTCCATTACTTGGTGGACTGGGAGGGTTACGGTCTGGAGGAGAGGAGTTTGGTTCCTGCCCTGGACATATTGGATCATTCCCTTATCAATGCTTACAATCGCCAGGTAGGACCCTCTGAGAGCATCAGGTGACGCTCCTAGGGAGTGGGGTAATGTCACTGTTCGCAGGTTTGCTTGCTCATTTTGTGTGTACTGCACTGATCTGATTGCCTATCAGCACCAGCTGCGCTGACGAGCAATCAGATCAGTCGCATGTGTGTCTCATTTATTAGCCCTATATGTAGGCCTGTGTCAGTCAGGTTCAGTGTCCGATCGTTTGGTTTGCTGTCTCTGTTCTGTGCAGTTCTGGTCCTGCTCTTGGTTTGCATGGAGATCCAGCTTGTATGTCTGCTTGAACTGTGGTCTGCTTATGTTTGAGGATCATCGCAGCACATCGTCTGCCCTGCTTGGAGTCTACACTGCAGTTGTTGTGTTTCTGCTTGGTGCCCGTTGTCTGCCAGCAATTCGGTTTGGTCTACTGACTGCTTCATTAAACCTTATTACTACTCACTACTGGATTCTGTCGTATGATTCCTGACACATAGCTATGTTTTTTTTTGTTTTTTTTTTGTACATAATATATATATTAGAATAGAATAGAATAGAAAAGGTAAGTGCTAGTATTAGTTGGTCAAGTGCTGGTGACAAATATGTGTCTTTATATTTTTTTTATGAAAATGAGTAAAGACTCGGCTGCTCGAATTGAGATTAGGAGGTTATTCCATCAGTTGGGCACAGTCCAGAAAGAGGTCTGTGAGAGATTTTTGAGCCTCCAGGGTCGTTCACTTGCAAAACGCAAGCGTCTGAACATGCAAGAAGGCCCGCCAGGAGAGCATTACAATAGTCCATTCTGGAGAGAACAAGAGCTCGGACAAGAAGTTGTGTGATATAAAATAAGAGGCAATAATTAGTTTATTCCTTCTGCAATTAAGCTATTAAATAACATTGGTATTTGGGGGTGTTTCTTGTTTTGATTTTTCTACTATATGTTTTATGTGATGTGGTGGTTGTATTTCTAAACCTAGGATACATTTCACTCAGGGAAAATAAACTATTGCTTAACCTTAATGATCCAAACAAAGATTCTACACACATGTAGCATGAGCAGTATTTAATTTCAATCAGATTGCATTATTTCAACATTTGAAGAAAAACAGAATGGGCCTTCTATATATCTGTGAAAATATGCCAAATAAAACATTAATGCACTAAACTAAAACACAATGCAGGCTTCATGAGACACAAATTCACTCTCTGACAGCAGAGAAATTAACAAAGCAGCGCTTATAAACACTACTTTAATATGCATTATACAGAGAAAAGATGAAAAGAAAATACCATCTAAACTTTTCTGAAGACAGTTCCCCATATCAAAAAATTCACATAAACCACCCACTCTTAATTCAATATTGAGGATTTTCTTGCAGGATTTCGCACATCGTGAATGATTGCAATATAGTTCTGAAACAGAGATTGTCAGAACAATAAATAAATAAAATACACAAATTATGTTTCACATATCACTGCGTTACAGTTTGTACGACATGTTTACATGCATGGTCTATGCTGGGCATAGTTTTAGTTGATGTAACAGTAAATATACAAAATCTTATCTTCATTAAACCAATGTTTCATAATTAATGAACTTTTCAAATATACCTGACCTAAATATTTACATGAAAATAAATAGTAGAGTAATAATACTGACAGTATCTTAGCAGAGCTTTGGAACAGAGTGTAATGCAGCTCCAAAAGTTTTAAAACAGTGTCTCTGACTCTTACTTATTTTATGACTCTGAAAACAGTCATGCTGTGAAATTTGCTTAAATTTCTTATGCTTGGATGAGGACAAATGTTCTGAATATTGCCTCCCATGAAAGCATTATGGAAATGACTAAGGATTAAAACATAAATAACCTGCAGTTAGGATGCACTTCAATGGTGTCTGAACTGCTCTTAATAAGGGCTGGTCTGCCTAATAAAGAATGAAAAAAGATGAAAACTCACCCCGAGTGTTGAGGTGGGACTGGAGAGGCCAAAGGCCCTCTAGTTAAATATCTTCTGATGCTTCTTTATATGCATGTTATGGAATCGCCTGCTAGCACATTTAACAAAAAAGGAAAAGCACGTCTAAATGGGGAATATCTACAGAACAGTAGAGTGCCTCTACAGAAATGCTTGATCCAGATGGTTCAAAGCTTCTTTAATCCTATTTCTACTGTGCAATTAAAAGTGTCCCTTAATTCGCATATGGTATATCATCAATTTAACTTTGCACAAACATGGCGCATGAGAATCTGAAACAAGACACCTATACAAGCAAACTTCTTTATATGGTAAAGGAGATATGCATTTCAAGAATTGCTTCTGACGGCTGCCGGCTCTGTGTGCTGTGCTTCAGCAGTGCAGAAAATTTGAGAAATATGCTGAGGCCTGGTAAAACGAGATTAGGCCATCAAAAGTAAAATAAAAGTAAAACACTATGTTAAGTCACCTCCATGAAAAAGACATGCTTTCCTTATACCTTATTTAGTTATTTTATATAACAAAAATATTAAGATCAACCTCAACACTGCTGCTTTTTTCTTACAACTCAAACAATTTCATGTGCAATTAATTTTATGTATAAGCATGGCTAAATAATCATAATTTAAACTGCACTCAACCAGTCATCAAACAATGTAGAAATATGACATATATAAAAAGATTTAATTTGAGGCCTGATTACAAACTGTGATTGCTTTCAAGCTTTTTTTTAGAATAGGGATCACATTCACTATTAACTCTGAGTTTTCCCATCAATAAACTCCTAATTTGCTGCTTATTAAAAGTAGGTGTGGGGCAGGTCACGGGATCTAAATTATGGTCATGCAGAATAAGTCATTAAAATGTGCTTTATAAATACAAACATATATAAAACCAATGCAACCGGTTCTTGACTCGAGTACAAGTCAATAGTTCGTTCATTATCTGGCTCGGCTCGGTGTTCATCTTCAGTTCTCTCTTTGAAGCAGTTCAGTCAGTGTACTGTTTGAGTAAATGAATAACTCTGGGATATTGGTGAGTTTGAACTCAGAGGGAGTGTCAGCCACATTAAAAAAGTTAACAGCTTAAGTCATTTGTGGATTAATGCGTATTGGAGACCCGAACCGTTTAAAACGATTCAGTTCGATTTGGTGAACTGGTTAAAAAAGAACCGGTTAAATCGAATGATTCGTTCGCGAACCGGATATCACAAACTGCAGTGAAAGGGCTAACAACTGACCCTCTGATGTCACATGGACTACTTTGAAGATGTTTTTATTACCTTTTCCGTACATAGATTTTTAATAGAGGAACAGAAAGCTCTCGGACTAAATCTAAAATATCTTAAACTGTGTTCCGAAGATGAACGGAGGTCTTACGGGTTTGGAAGACATGAGGGTGAGTCATTAATTACAAAATTTTCATTTTTGGGTGAACTAACCCTTTAATGTCTTGTGAGCTCAAAAGCTGCATGTTTGTAAGAAACAAATCTATCTTCAAACCATTGTTTCCTGCTAAAATACCAGTTCATAATACATAATAATGCTTCCTCCAATGTTAATTTCTCCAAACTATTCTTTTAACAGGTGTAGCGAATCAGCTCAAAGGGCAAATATGAATAATCAATTATAACTAGTTATGATTAATTATAAATATTTAGATCCACTGTAAGTATTTACTTGACCTCTCAGTGTCAACTGTCTGTCAATTCTAAGAACGTTACTTTCCTGTGTAAGGAAAATAACTTTCTTACTGTACAATACTACTCCAAGCATGTAGCTAAAATCTGCATGATTTGGGACTCCAGTTATGAGCAAACAATGAACAACCTCAAGTGTGATACAAATACGACTTTATTAACTACATAAACACTTAAACTAATCTAACACACACACACACACACACACAAACACACACACATTCTGTATGATTTATAAGCGTTTTGAAAAATGGGGACATGGGTTATGTTCTCATAAGTCACCCTCTCTTTGTAATACCTGTGTCATACCCATGTCATTATACAGAGTTGTGTCCTGATATGTTACAAAAACAAGAGCACACACACACACACACACACGCGCGCATACAGTGGGCATAGGGAAAAGGGTTAAATCTTAAGCAGTAAAGAGATGAGAAATAAAGACATGAAGCTATGATACAATATGATATTCAGCAGATCTACAGCCTGAAGGAAACATCAGTTTCTAAGTTCAAACACACCTTTGTAAAAGGTGCTTATGATACTTAATGTATCAATTAATAAGACTAAAATGGTAAATGGTAAATGGACTGCATTTATATAGCGCTTTCAACAGACCACATGGCCATCCAAAGCGCTTTACAATTTGCCTCACATTCACCCATTCACACACTCATTCATACACCGACTGCGGTGTCAGCCATTCAAGGCGCCATCCAGCTCGTCGGGAGCAGCTGGGGTTAGGTGTCTTGCTCAAGGACACCTCGACATTTGGTCAGGTGGAGCCGGGGATTGAACCACCAACCTTCCAGTTTGTAGACAACCTACATGAACCACTGAGCCACTGCCGCCCCGAACTGACTAAAGCCCTATTCGGACAGGACTAGTTTTACAGGGGGTCGTTATAACGACTGGGTGAAGGAGTGGCAGGAAGCAAGTGCGAGATTAATGATATTTAATGAAGACAATGATACAGACAGTACTTGAGACACAAACAACGCTGGGAGGAATGCACAGTCCAAGATGGTGGTGATGAGTGACGAATCCGGAAGGCGGAGGTGAATAGGCAGCAGGAGAGGGTGACACAGGAACTGCGGGGACGCGAGCCGAAGGTAAGTGGTGGTGCTTGGTGGTGGGTTGTGTAGAGTGGACGGGGTTCCGGGAAGAGATATCTAGTGCGATATGTGACCAGGGTCTCGAAGGGACAGACAGTGGTTGAAGAACCAGGAGGCCGGTTAGACGACTTACCACTGGCGCAAACTGAGCAAGCCAAAACAAAATCGTGGACGTCACGAGCCATAAGTGGCCACCAGAATCGTTGTTTAACTAACCCCTTGGTTCGGCTTATCCCTGGATGACAAGCAACGTTAGAGCAGTGACCCCACTGAATAACTGCGCACCGTAACTCTTCCGGCACAAATAAACGATTCGGTGGGCAACCAGGTGGAGGCATTACCCCTTCTAAGGCCGTCTTGACCTTCGATTCGACCTCCCATACGAGTGCTGAGATGACTATTTTCTCAAGTAAAATACACTCGGGAGTCACCGGGTGGGCGGAGGGATCAAAAAGACGTGACAAAGAATCGGGTTTGACATTTTTGGAACCCGGGCGGTACGACAGAGTAAAATAAAAACGACCGAAAAAGTGCCCACCGAGCCTGCCTGGAATTGAGTCTTTTGGCAGTTGTAATGTACTCTAAATTCTTGTGATCATTCCAAACAATGAAAGGTACCCCTGACCCTTCCAACCAGTGATGCCACTCCTCTAAAGCTAATTTGGCGGCCAGCAATTCTCTGTTACCAATGTCATAATTGCGTTCAGCAGGAGATAAACGATGTGAGAAAAACGCGCAGGGATGCATCTTATCGTCTGAGGCAGCACGTTGGGAAAGAACTGCTCCTACCCCCACCTCTGATGCGTCGACCTCCACCACGAACTGCCGTGTGGGATCAGGAGCTACAAGGATGGGAGCCGAAACAAAGCAGCTCTTGAGGTTGGTAAATGCAGTTTCGGCTGCATCCGACCACCTGAACGGAGTACTGGGGGAGGTCAAGGCCGTCAGAGGTGAGATTAGTTGGCTGAAATTATGCATGAAACGTCGATAATAATTGGCGAACCCCAGAAACCGCTGTAGGGCCTTACGGGAATCTGGAGATGGCCAATCTATCACAGCCTTAACCTTGTCAGGATCCATACGTATTCCCTCGGACGAGACGATATACCCTAGGAAGGGGACAGACTGTGCATGGAATACACATTTCTCCGCCTTGACAAAAAGCCCATTCTCGAGTAACCTCTGGAGCACTCGTCTGACATGTTGAACATGTCCCTGGAGAGATGAAGAAAAAATCAGTATGTCATCCAGGTAAACATATATAAACTGATCTACCATGTCTCTCAACACGTCATTAACGAGTGCTTGGAAAACCCCTGGCGAGTTGGAGAGCCCGAACGGCATCACCAAATATTCAAAGTGTCCTCTAGGGGTGTTAAAGGTGGTTTTCCATTCATCCCCCTTCCTGATGCGGACCAAATGATAAGCGTTACGTAAATCCAATTTTTTGAATACGGATGCTCCCTGTAAGCTCTCGAAAGCTGAAGACATCAACGGTAACGGACAGGTTTTCTTTATCGTGATGTTGTTCAGCTCTCGGTAGTCAATACAAGGTCGCAGAAAACCATTCTTCTTACCCACAAAAAAGAATCCCGCCCCCGCTGGAGAAGAGGAAGGGCGGATGAACTTCGATGCCAAGGAATCAGAAATGTATTTCTCCATGGCCTCCCTCTCCGGAATAGAAAGAGATTAAGCTTGCCTTTAGGCAGAGACTTACCTGGCACTAAATCTATAGCACAGTCGTAGAGAGGAAGAGAAGCAGCACAGGACTTACTGAACACCTCCTTCAGGTCCAAGTACTCTGCGGGCACGTTTGATAACACCATGGTCTCTTTCTGAAACACAGAAACAGGCACAAGAGGACAAGCAGAAACCAGACAAGACTCATGACAACTTTCACTCCACAAGGTGACTGTGTTGGAACCCCAATCCACTCGTGGATTATGTTTGATTAACCAGGGGTGACCTAAAACAATGGGAGCTACAGGGGAGTCCATGAGGTAAAAGGATATGGTTTCACTGTGGTTGCCTGAGGTGAGCAGAGTTATGGGTTCAGTGTAGTGGGTGACGTGTGGCAGGTCCTGGCCATTGAGTGCGGTGACATGGATGGGATGAGACACAGGAAGGACTGGAAGGTTCAAGTGACGTGCAAGGAGAGAGTCAATGAAATTACCTTCGGCTCCAGAGTCCAGAAGGGCGTGACAGTCGTGAGTGTGGTTCTCCCACCACAGTTTCACCGGGAGGAGGGTCGATGATGTGGTTGAGGACTTCTCGGCGGATATCCCACCCGATAGTAGCCTCAAACTTACTACCGGGCTGGCTCTTTTTACTGGGCAGGAATGGATGGAATGCTCCGTGCCACTGCAATATAAGCATAGTCCTTGGGACCTCTGCCGCTCTCTCTCCCTCAGGAAAAGCCGAGCTCTACCCACCTGCATGGGTTCGAGATCGTCGACGGGACCGACCATGTTCTCTAGACTCGAGCGGCCCCTTTCCAGAGAGACGTAATGGCGTGTAGGACTGACTTGTCTACCCAGGCGGTTAATCCGAGCATCCACCCGGAGTGCCAGGTCGATTAGGCCGTTGAACGTTGGGGGCAGCTCGAGGAGAAAGATCTCCTTTTGAATACGGTCGGCCAGCCCACGCAGGAATCGATCCCACTGCGTAGCCTCGTTCCACTGGCACGCGGCCGCCAGGGTGCGGAACTGAATGGAATAGTCCGCCACCGATGATTCTCCTTGTTTGAGGTCCGAGAGCTGGTAAGTGGCCTCCCTGCCCGTCACGATGCTCTCCTGCTGCTGATCCATGTGGTTGACACTGTGGTGAATGAATTCAGACAGTGAAGTGGTGCTCGCTGCTTCCATGTTTGGTGAGAGCGTTCTGTAACGAATGGGTGAAGGAGTGGCAGAAAGCAAGTGCGAGATTAATGATATTTAATTAAGAAAATGATACAGACAGTACTTGAGACACAAACAACGCTGGGAGGAATGTACAGTCCAAGATGGTGGTGATGAGTGATGAATCCGGAAGGCGGAGGTGAGTAGGCAGCAGGAGAGGGTGACACGTGAACTGCAGGGAAGCGAGCTGAAGGTAAGTGGTGTTGCTTGGTGGAGGGTTGCATAGAGTGGACGGGGTTCCGGGGAGAGACGGACATTCAACGCAGAAACACACAAGAAAGCAAAGCATAGGTCATAAACATGAAACAACGCTCTCACGAAAACAAGACGCTAGACAAGCCAATATATAGGGATGAGTAATGAGTGACAGCGGTTGCTGATGACAATTAACGGAGACGCCCACAAACTAATCAGTGCTGACGCGTAACACACAGACTTTACCCACAAAGTGCAAAACCCAGAGATCACGGTTTACCAACCGTGACAGTCGTTAGAGAAATATGTGTTTCACAGACGTACTTGGTGATTTTAGTCCCATCCGAATCTGCCACGTCTGTGTTTTTCTCACACAACCTCTGTGATAATTCCAGAGCAAATTACCTACTGTTTTTCAGCAAACTCAGTGATCCTCTGAGAAAACTAATCCCGTCCGAATGTGAATGTCTGTGATTGCCGGTGATATTTTATTTCACAACGCGTTTCCTTGTGTGTTTTGGCCAACGTGAATTACCGTAGATGCTCTTACCGCGCGCATGTTTGATATATTTGCTTAGCGGCAAAGAAATAATAATAAATAAATAATAAAAATAATAAAATCAAGAGCAAGATCATGTAAACTGTTAATACTGGCTATTGTAATATCACCATCAGGTAAGATTACTCACGTTCATTAATGCACTCAGTTACATAATTTTTTAATGTTTTAATTCTCCTGGAATTCCTGAATCTAGAAGAACCGCCCTGATCTGGTGATCAGTGATCTATATAGGGTGACGATGTCACACCCTCAGGATTTGAGTGAGCCAACGAGGAATGGTACCTTTTGGAGGGAAGTTTTACAACCTTTTGTCCTCAGGCATATGTTTCACATATGGTCTTTGATTGGACATTGATGAAGAAACTATTAAAGATTCTGGTAAAACAAATACCTTCCATAGGTACCAACATATAATATAAACAAACATTTAGACCATTAAAAATGCAGCCGAAAGATACCAAACATGACATTCCTGTGATCTCTGTTAACAATAGTATGCTATTCCAAAATGTTAATTTGAAAGAGTAAGTATCAATACATAAGTGAAACACTTTAAGAGGAACAATAATGAAATGGGGAAATTGAGTACATGTTCCTACATTTCTCAAGTGATTATATCTAGAGGGAGATATAGTTAGGATGGACTGTCTAGGACAAGGGCACATATGTCTTTTTCAAAGTGAATTTAGAGTGAAAACTCTACATCTCTTTGAGGTGTAAAACATTGGTATCTTGATGTATGTCTTTCTTACAATGGTAACTAGAGGCCTGTTCTGCCCTTTTTGAGGTCATAGTTGCATTTCTGGGAAGGGTCCATAGACCCTTTGGTTAGATGAGGAGACATTAGATATTTTGTGTGTGTGTGTGTGTGTGATTGGTCCAAATGCTACACAGGTCAGTACACAACCATCTCTATCTCTGGTGCTCTGTGTAGATGCTTGATTTATTTATATCAAACTTGACAACATGAAGGCTTGTAATGAGATAAGTTTGCCGGGATGTCCTTCACCAACATTGTCTCCAATTAAGCTGATATCTGCAGACAAACACAAATGAACAGAGAGGCAGCAGTTCTCAATGAAGAGCTTAACCTGTCTGTCTCTTGTCTGGCCTTGGTGCTGTTGGTCTGCCATCAGTCTGAGTAACGATCAGTGGCTGTCAGAATGACACTTCACATACTTCATATTGATCACTCATCCGAAACTCTTTAACATCTTCAGTGTAAAGGCCACGGAGTGCATGCATCTTATATAAAACTTCAAGTTAATTTTAGTTTAACCTGCAATGCATAATGGTAAATGCCTTAACAAAGGTTAGTTTTTTTTATTATAATTATTTTTTTTTTGAAGATTTAAATGACTTATGACCTAATGAAGAGATAAATGGATTTGTGCAGCTGCATCTTTGTTATTGCACCTTTGTCAGAGTCACATTTAGTCTACATCATGGCAGATATTCGTTTTGCAGCTGTCCTTAGGGCCAAGTCGCAGTTCATTACTCAATGCATGACATTTCCTCAAGACATAGACAGAGCAGCCAACAGCGATCTGGCCAGAGGTGGAAAGAGTACAAAAATATTCTACTCAAGTAAAAGTACCATTACATTAATGAAATTTTACTTAAGTACAAGTAAAAGTACCAGTCTAAAAATCTACTCAAGTAAAAGTAAAAAGTAGCTCATTTAAAATTTACTCAGAGTAAAAAATAGTTAGTTTTAACAGTGGGAGGGAGTCAAAAATGGAACAGGCCAAGGTTGTCAAACTCAGTTCCTGGAGGGCCACAGTCCTGCACAGTTTAGATTTAACACTAATTAAACACACCTGATCCAGCTAATCTAATCATTTAGGTTTATTTGAAAACTACATGATATGTGTGCTGGAGCAGGGTTAGAACTAAACTCTGCAGGGCTACGACCCTCCAGGAACTGAGTTTGACACCGCTGGGATAGGTCTATTAATCTCAAACTAGTTGTTTTTAATTAAAGGAATCAGTTATTTAGAATAATAAAACATTTGGGCTGTTACCAGGCAAATCAGTATCAACAAACTCATCTTTTAATGCAGAGGAAATGCAGAAGATTCATTGGAAGTGGCATTTAGATGTATTACACTGTTTAGTGCAGGACAAGAATGCATTTAACCTGCAGTTACAAATGCATGAAAAATGTTTTGATATACAAGACATAAAATGTTGAATACTCATTTGAAATGATAAGAAATTAATTATTTAAAAAAATCAAAAGATACTTTAAATGTGGAATTAAAATGGCCAGTATGTGTCAGCAAGTCACTGTTAATAAGTGAGTCATTGCGATTGAACCGAATCATTTAAACGGTTGATTCATTCAGGAACGAAACACTGTCACGTTGCTCAGAGACGCAAAACTGTGCTTTGGTGGCTGTGTTTGGAATTATTTTCTGTTGTAGAAATAGAGCTAAAAAAGGCAATATGGTGTCTAAAACGCAAGTCTCTTAATTAACTTGTTTACTGAACTGTTATATATATGTATGTATATTTTCATGATGATTTTTGGAGGAAAAGACGGCATTCTTTGTGTGATTTTGATTTAATATATGAAATTATATAAAAATGTGAATTGTCTGCCCCATATCTTCAATTTTGTGATCATTCTAAACGCATTTTAGGAGACTGAATCACACAGTGAAAGAGCGCACTATAAATGTGCGTGCACATCATTAAAACAAAAATAGCACACTCCTCACCTCTATCTTTTTGACTAATTTGTGCAAAACCTCTTGCTAAAATGTCAAAGCTTCCTTTTAACCACCAATGCAACGATCAATTATTTAGCTTACCTCTACATTCTTGCGAAGGGTTGATGTCTTGTCGAGATTTTATAAGCTGCTAGTTTGGTCTTCCTAGGCAAGTACAGCTTACACTGCATAATAGAGCATACATATGGCCAGGGTTCACTTAATTTCCTTCGAGTTCAACTTCAGAATATGACGGGGTTTCGTTTTCAGCGGTGTCTGCACCACTAACGCCTGTTTTGTCCGTCTGCATCTTTCTTGTGATTTTAGCGCCAGTTTGCCCTCCTGCCCATTATTTACTGCCGTAGTTTCCAGGGAGCGATTTATTTTTTTTATTTTTTTTTTTTTTACTCAGTAATTAATGTGTTTTAAAATGTAGCGAAGTACAATACTTCAAACAAAATATACTTAAGTAAAAGTAAAATTACAGATTAAAAAAATTACTTTAAAAAGTATTAGTACACAAAAAAGCTACTCAATTACAGTAACGCGAGTAAATGTAATTCGTTACTTTCCACCTCTGGATCTGGCAGCCCAGTGAAAAGTTGGGGGTGAGTTGGTGGGCTGTGATGAAATAAGGGCTGCACTGAAATTCCTGGAAACACAGAAAGCATAATCCCGGCCATCTATTTATTGTGACCTACAATATGTTTTGCAAACAAGTAAACTGTTTCTACCAGCACCTCATACGTCCAATTAGGGCTTAAGGAAAAAAAGTGTATGGTGCAATTTTGGGGTTTCTGTTTACACATTATAATGCAGTTCATGCCTTTTTGAGGTGATTTCCCCGTTTCCGATTTCCATGTAAACTGAAATGAGCAAAGCATTCTCAATTTAAATCATTTTTAAGCCAGGGAAAAGTTCCCAGATGCTGAAGATTCAGAGTCTGATGTTCTATAGTTGAGTAAAGTTGGTAAAATGTTATAATAAATTGCTTAGCTTCAGACAAATAATCATAAATTGTCCCAACCCAAACCTCCCAACCCTTATTAAATATTCATGAGATATTCATGTCAGCAGTTTCAGGTGCTGTTTGTATTTTCCTTTTTCTTTTTCCTTCTTCAGCAAATGACAGTGTGATTGCCAATACACTGACATGCTATACTCCTGTTTCTGTTTTATTTTATTTGTAACTATATGTAGTATTCTGTTTTATTTTATTTGTAACTATATGTAGAGATGTACAAGCAGTTATTAAAATTGGTTGCATGCTTACTGTACTGTCATTAATCTCATAAATAAGAAATGAAGTCATATATATATATATATATATAATGTTTTTTTTTTTAATAATCTTTAATAGTAAACATTGACTTCCATCTCTTCCCCAGTGATGTGTGCACTAGAGGTAGACCTCCGGCAACCTGTCACTCACAGGTTCGCAGCAATTAGCAAACGACATCGCTCCAATCATCAAATCAATTCCCTATGGACAGAATCAAGTTCTGCCCAGCATCTTGTTTGAGAAGCTGTTTCACATGAACATACATCTCAATAGATTTGGTTAGGGGTTAACCCTTTAGACGATTGGAAGATGGAGTTTATTTAATTTACCCTTCTTAAAAGTGTGATTTCATAAACTAAAAAGTCAAATAGAGGTATATAACTAGTAAACTAACTAACCTGGTCTCATACAAATACATACCTCTGTGCACTTTTTGTGCAACACAATTTTTTACGTACCTCACTGCATGTTTTACCGCAGTTTCAAAGAGAAATGTCCAATGAGTGGCACTAAAACACTGGTTCAATTTGTGAACCCTGGCACATTTATATTATGTTGAAATGTGTCATATTGGAAGTATGCCAAAACAACCCTAAACCTACCAGACAGTGTTAACAAATGCAAAACTGATATAAAAGCATATCTGTTGATGCAATCGTGCCATTTGAACTTCCTTATATGTAGATTTGAACTGCTTTGTCGAACCGTGGTTACATGGGATTGGAACCGAAGCTCCTCGCCTCTCAAGAACATCTACTTACTCCATGAGCTACCGAAAAAAAACTACCACCTATGAAAACCCATAGATATCAAGCTGGATATGTGCGATGCTAAAAAAAAAAAAAACATCAGCTTTCAACTCATAACATGATATTTTTCTAGTAATTGTGTCAAAATTATGCTTTATTAATCGAAACTGTACATTTCTGTGAAAAGGAATACAAGCTGTCTGAGTTTTACTGCCTCTAGTGTTTATTTTGGAAACTGCAGCATATGTACTAATTGGTATGTATTTGTGCCTCGCTAAAAAGTGCACCCAGGTACGTTTATGTCGTAAGACCAGGTAGCAACTAACAGTATACGTAAACTTAATTTATATTATAGTTGCAATGTCTAAAGAGACACTGAAATGTAAAATATTTACATTGTTAATTCAAAGTTTACTACTGTTACTCTTAAAGTACACTTAAATGTAAACTTTTATAGACTAAATGTGACCTAATTTAGTCCCAAGTTTTGAAATAGTACACATACAGTACAAGTATAATACTAGTACATTAGATATTACTACATACTACATGAGTATACTGCATTTATATGACATGTAATCTACATTTAAACATATACTATGTTTAATTAATAAAATGAACCTGAAGGGTCAGGCTTTAGTTTAACTATTAACTATAACTTTTGCCTCAATAAACCTATTAAGCTGCTTAAGAATAGTAAGGTAATTGTATATGGAGTCCGATTAAGGGATCTAAAATATGATCATACAGAATAAGACATTACTATGTGCTTTACAAGTACTAATGAACAGCTAATATGCTAGTGATTAACAAGTAGCTAGTTAATGGTAAGTATTGGTGCCTAAACTAAAGTGTTACCATTTGAAGTATACTTCTTTTTATCATTCTATACTTTAGTTTTCTATTTTCTAAATTTCACATTTAATTCAGTTTGTTACTTGACATTTATTCGTAATTGTGAAATTTAGCAGCAGAATTTGCCAGGAAATCACCTTAACTTGACAAAGATTTGCGCAGTGCCAAAAAAAAAAAAACATAAAAAATTGCTTGAACTGCATCAAGAATTACTATGGTATTAAATAGTGACTCTGAAATTACATAGCCTAGATTTCCATCCCCTTTTTAGAATAAGATAGTTACTTTAGCTGTTGCTATAACCCTAGCACAATACCTTTCCCACACAGTTTAACAGGAGCGGTGGATCTGCCTCCCATCAAATCAGTGTCATCCACGTCTGAGCCCAATGACAGCCTCGTGACACAACACCACACCACTGACAGCCATACCTGATCTTAACCTCCTCACAGCTGTCAGATATTTAGCATTGGACTTTATTTCTGTTTTTGTTTCTCCATGAATGCACCTGGTGTCTGTAACGATGTACCTGGACTGCCATCTATCCACTGGCCAATTAATCTCAATATCAGCATGAAATCTGGTCCACACTGTAACTTAATCTGAACAACAACTGCCTGCTTACACAAGTACAGACCCTTTCACTAAAACATAAAGCTGTCAGTCACAGTTTGTCAGAGTTGTATATACTGTTAATCAGCAATTATTTGGAACAAGATCACAGTATTACAGCAAACTTTGCTATCATAATTCCTGTTCTGGCAAAAGTAATAAGTACACTCATAAATCTATAAGAAAATGAACTGTCATTTGACATTATTCATTGCAAAGATCAAACATTTAGCATTACATTGTTCAATGAATATAATAATAGTGTTTATTTATTTATTTAATTGCACTTCTGTGCATGTTTCCTACATTTATATTTTTATTGTATGTGAGTGTTTGTCTATCATTTATTATCATTAGATGTGGTATCATTAATACAATTTAAATATGCATATCTAATTATTTAATGTAATTTTAAATGAGTGTCTAATCAGAATTGATTGATATATTTAGAGTTTTTTTTTTTTTTTTTTTCAAAACAAGTTGCATGATAACCAACTTTTAAATCTTAACAATGGCTGGCAATAAATCTTGACAATATATATAATATAATATATATATATTAGAAAGCAGAGACAAATAAACCCAAAATTGTACTGCATGCCACTATAACCTGGAAAATGGAACAGACTAGAGTATTATTCAGCTACTGTAGCTCAGTCTGTCTTGTGTGTGTTATGCATGAATAGACTGCCGGAGTCCCTTCAGAGAATGACCTGACCATCTGATCCCACTAAAGATTTTTGCAAATAGCCTTGTCATGCATTTAGTATACATTCATCAATATGTGCTCGCTGGGAAATGAACCTGTGACCTCGGCTTAGCAATAGGTAATGCTGGAGTACAGCTGGTTCTCTCAGCACACTCTGTTTTCTCACAATCCCCTGTGGAGTCAACTTTAAAGAAAGTGAAACTTGTAAGAAACTTGGACAGAGCTCGGGAAATAAAAACGGCAAAACCTATTAGATAAAAGTTCACGGGATTCTCAGAGGATTTGAGGTTATGGACACATTATGCTCACTGACAGGCTGTCAATACAGCTGTCAATACAGAGTACCATTTCACAGTTAAAAGAAAGAAAGAAAGAAAGAGAAAGAGAAAGCGAAAGAGAAAGAAAGAAAAATCTTTCTTAGCTGAGAAACCACTAACTTGGATATTACATTATGAGCCCAATATGAAACAAGGAAGGATTTGTGCATTTCCACTTTGTCTTAGCATTAAGCATTAGCTGTTCTCTACAGTGCAGCAAGTGTGTTGGAGTTCACAAGAGCACAATTAGCAAGTGTACACATGTGCCCTCCCCTGATCTCCTCCAGCTCTTATCTTTCCGTCTCTCTGTTTTAAAGGCAACGGGCAGTGGGCCGTACGTAATGGCGGACGCTGGAGGATTCCTGCTGGATCTCTGCTCTCTCCCAGTGCACACCACATATATAGTCACAATTAGATTTGATTAGGCCTTTTCTGCTCATGGCGCTGCATGGCACGAATGCTGACTGGCTCTCTTTATTTCCTGACTTTATGGACATGAAGGTCATTCTAATTAAGGTAATGCTAGAGTACAGCTGGCTTTCTCTCTGCACACACACACTGTGCTCTCAGATTGTTTCTTTTGTTCAAAAAACCCTTAGAATTCAATCTGAATTGTATAGGATTCCAAATTTAAATGATGACTGCAGTTGACTTGTTTGAAATATACTCGAAACCTTCAAGGTCAAGGTCAAGGTCATTTTTATTTATATAACAAAACAACATAAATGCTGACCAAAGTGCATCACAATAACACATGGAAAAGAAGACAGTCTTACGAAAAAAAAAAATAAACAAAAAATTTAACCATCAACTTGAACCATAAAACTCAATAAAAATAAAGACCAATAATTTAACTCACTACGACTAACATATATAAAAAGATGAATAAGCTTGACAAAATATACATTTTAAAATATTATTTAAATGCAGATGAAGAGGAGGATAACCTAATAGATTGAAGTATCGGTTACTAGTTTAAAGATGATCTAAGAGATCTTCAGGGGAACTATGGACAAATAAGATCTGAAATGTAAACTGGTGCTAGACCGTGCAACAAATCACAACCTTGTAATCAGTTCTGAATTTAACTGGTAGCCAATGTAAATGTGATAAAATAGGGGTTATATGCTCACTCTTTTTCTTGTATATATATATAGTTGGGTAAATAAGTTCAGACACCTCATTTTCATACCAAGCAATCATTTTTTACAATACTATAAATAACCTTTTTTTTTGTTTTGTTTGTTTGTCATAAATTAAGTGCAATAATACTATCATTACTATTATTATTAATTGTTTTATTTTTGATAGCTATATTTTATGGGTCACACTATGTGCAGTTTGAGCACCAAACCAAATCTCCAGGTGCTTTCATGAGAACCAGATTAAAAAAATGTATGTGCATACTTCAAACTTTGAATGTCCTTTACAACACATGCACAAGCCATCGTCAGTGACAGTGATGCCAAACCTGACCCAACATGTAATTAAAGTCATCCTGTCCAGGCAATGCTGTGTATGCAGTGCCTTGCTAAAGTATCCAAAACATATTTTTTTCACATTTTAGTGTGTTGCAAACTAAAACAGTAACTTTTCTGCTTACCAATCTACACCTCATAACCGAAATTGATAAAGCAACAAAAAAAAAAAAAAAAACAGATTTGAGATTACTTATTTTATTACAAAGAAGAGAGGGAGAGAGGGAGAGAGGGAGGGAGAGAGATAGATAGATAGAGAGAGAGAGAGAGAGAGAGAGAGAGAGAGAGAGAGAGAGAGAGAGAGAAGAAAAACACTGAAACATAACATTGCTATGAAATTTTTATTGTGAGAGAAATTTGGTTGCATCCCATTTCTCTTGATTATCTTTGAGATGTTTTTATACTTTGACCAGAGTCCATCTGCTGCAAATTCAGATGATTAGACATAAAAAGGCAAAAATCATTTTATGCCAAATACAGTTTGGGAAGTAAAAAAAATAAATAAATAAAATAATTAAATTGACTTTCCCAGAATTCCCTGCGTTGAATCTTAAATTAGATTTTTTTTTCTTTGAAATAACTAAGTTTCTACTTATTAGTTATGCGTATTACACTTACATTTATATTCAGTCATTAACAGATGCTTTTATACTTTGCCACTTACAAATGAGGACAATAAAATTAAACAAAATCAACAAAAGAGCAGTAATATACATATGTTATAACAAGTCTCAGTTAGATTAACCCAGTCCATATAACAAGGGCTTTTTAAATAATATCATAATTAAAAAGAAAACAGATAGAATAGAATAAGAATAGAGCAAGCTAGTGTTAGAGGTCTTTTTTGCTTTTGTTAATTGTATAATAAATTAAAAGAAAACAGATAGAATACAAAAGATTAGAAATCTAGTTATTTTTATTTATTTATTATTTTTTTAAGTGTAGAAATAGAATAGAGAGTGCTAGAGTTAGAGGGTCAAATAAAGATGGAAGAGATGAGTTTTTAGCCAATTCTTGAAGATGGCTAAGGATTCAGCTGCTGGGATTGAGTTGGGCAGGTCATTCCACCAGGAGGAACATTTAATTTAAAGTCCATAAAAGTGACTTTGTGCTTCTTTGGGGTGACACAATCAAGCGGAACTTGCAGAACATAAGCTTCTTGAGGCACATAAGTCTGAAGTAATGAATTTAGGTAAATGGGTGTAAAGCCAGTGATGTTTTTTAGGCAAATATCAATGCCTTGACTTTTTTGCGAGCAGCTATTGGTAGCCAGTGCAAATTGATAAACAGAAGTGTGACATGTATTCTTGTCAGCTCATAAAAAATGTATCTTGCTGCCGCATTCTGGATTAACTGTACAGGTTTGATAGAACTGGTTGGAAGACCTGCCAAGAGAATATTAGGGTTGTAGGTTACATCAGATGTTGTTAAATGAATGTTTCAGTTTCATGTGTGTCACCATGATGGTATTTAGTGTTTGTGACATTGTGCACCATATGTTTATATAGCTTGTGGAAAACCTGCTTGTGATGAGCTTTAGTTTATCATGTGACTTACTCATCACCACTTGATTTTGATGGTTATCTGTGTATTACAAATATTTCAGAACTTCAACAGGGTGGTATATTAATATTATATCAGTCAATGAAATACACTTTTTTTAACTGCAAATTTACACTACTTTCTTTTTCTATTGGTCTCTGGAATTGCCATTCAAAGCTTAATCTCATGGCCCTAACAGAGACCTGGATCAAACCAGAGGACACTGCTACACCTGCAGCACTCTCCAATAATTTCTCATTTTCCCACTCCCCCCGTTTGACTGGAAGAGGTGGAGGTACTAGTCTCCTCATCTCTAATGATTGGAAATTTAATCTTTTACCATCTTTGGGTATCAACAGCTCCTTTGAATCTCATTCAGTTACTGTTACCTACCCTCTTAAAATACATTTTCTAGCTGTCTATCGATCCCCAGGACCACTGGGTAACTTTTTGGATGAATTAGATGTGTTGCTCTCAACCTTTCCTGAGGATGGTACTCCCATAGTTATGTTTGAAGATTTCAACATCCACCTAGATAAACCTCTATATGCTGATTTCCACACTCTGCTTGCCTCTTTTGATCTCAACCGAGTGTCAACTACTGCTACTCACAAATCAGGCAACCAACTGGACCTTATTTATATGCGACACTGCTCCAAAAATACTACTGACCTTAATGTGTATCAGTCACTCCTATCTTCCTTCAATGCTAATGTCTCCACTGGTAAAAATGACATACTACCATAACAAAATTAACAATTCGTCTAACTCTCGCATACTTTTTAAAACATTTTCCTCACTTCTTTGTCCTCCTCTTCACCCTCCTTCTTCATATCTAATAGCTGATGACTTTGCCACGTTTTTCATTAATAAAATTAAATACATTAGTGCACAATTTTCCACACCACAATCAGTCAAGCTCATATCACCAGCAAACATACACTCATTTACATCCTTCTCTTCACTCTCTGAGGCAGAAGTCTCAAAACTCATCCTTTCTAATCACCCTACAACTTGCCTGCTTGATCCTATTCCATCTCATCTCCTTCAAGCCATTTCTCCTGCAGTTGTACCTGCACTCACTCACATCATCAACACATCCCTCCACACTGGTGTTTTTCCCTCATCATTTAGACAGGCTCGTATAACTCCACTACTTAAGAAACCCACCCTCAACCCATCTCTTTTAGAGAACTACAGACCAGTTTCCCTTCTTCCTTTCATTGCAAAAACACTTGAACGAGCTGCGTTCAACCAAGTCTCTACATTTCTCACACACAACAATCTCCTTGACAGCAAGCAATCTGGCTTCAGAAGTGGACATTCAACTGAGACGGCCTTGCTCTCAGTTGTTGAAGCTCTAAGACTGGCAAGAGCGGAATTCAAATCTTCAGTACTTATCCTACTTGATCAGTCCGCTGCTTTTGACACGGTTAACCACCAGATCCTCCTATCAACCCTACTGGCAAAAGGCATCTCAGGAACCACACTTCAATGGTTTGAGTCTTACCTATCAGATAGGTCCTTCAAAGAATCTTGGAGAGGTGAGGTGTCCAAGTCACAACATCTAACTACTGGGGTGCCTCAGGGCTCAGTTCTTGGAGCACTTCTCTTCTCTGTCTACATGGCATCATTAGGTTATGTCATTCAGAAACAGGGATTTTCATACCAATGCTATGCGGTTGACACTTAACTCTACCTCTCATTCCATCCTGATGATCCGACGGTAGGTATTTTCATCTCAGCTTGTCCAACAGGTATTTCTTGCTGGATGATGGACCATCACCTTCAACTCAACCTTGCCAAGACAGAACTGCTTATGATTCCAGCAATCCCATCATTTCATCACAATTTCACCATCAAGTTAGGCACATCAACCATAACTCCTTCAAAAACAGCTAGAAGCCTTGGAGTTATGATAGATGATCAGCTGACTTTCTCAGACCACATTGCTAAAACTTTCCGATCTTGCAGATTTGCTTTATTCACCATCAAGAAGATCAAGCCCTTTCTTTCGGAACATGCTGCACAGCTCCTTGTTCAAGCTCTTGTTCTGTCCAGGCTGGCCTATTGCAATGCCCTCTTGGCAGGTCTTCCAGCCAATTCTATCAAACCTTTACAATTAATCCAGAACACGGCTGCAAGATACATTTTTAATGAGCCAAAAAGAATACATGTCATACCTCTGTTTATCAATTTGCACTGGCTTCCAATAGCTGCTCGCATTAAATTAAAGGCATTGATGTTTGCCTACAAAACTACCACTGGCCCTGCACCCATTTACCTAAATTTGTTACTTCAGACTTATGTGCCCTCTAGAAGCTTGCGTTCTGCAAGTGAACGTCGCTTAATTGTGCCATCCCAAATAAGCACAAAGTCACTTTTACGGACTTTTAAATTAAATGTTCCCTCCTGGTGGAATGACCTCCCCAACTCAATCTGAGCAGAAGAGTCCTTAGCCATCTTCAAGAATTGGCTTAAAACCCAACTCTTCCATCTTAATTTGACCCTCTAACTGTAACACTCACTATTGTAATTCTATTCTTTAAAAAAATTTAACTACCTTTCTAATCTTTTTGTATTCTATTTTCTTTTAATTTATTATGCAATTGTGTGTGTGTATGTGTGTGTGTGTGTATGTGTGTGTGTGTGTGTGTAAAGACCTCTAACACTAGCTTGTTCTATTCTTTTTATTCTGTTTTCTTTTTATTTATTATATTATTTAAAAGCCCATGCTACGTGTACTGTCTTAACCTAACTGAGACTTGTTATAGCACATATATCATTGCTCTTTTTTGTTGTTTTTGATTGCTTCCACTGTCCTCATTTGTAAGTCGCATTGGATAAAAGCATCTTCTAAAAGAATACATGTGAATGTAAATGTAAGTTAAACCCTTAAACCCTAAATGTTTTATTTACGGTAAAATTCTATAAACCACAGCTGCCAATTTTTACTGTAAATATAATGAAATTGTATTAATAAGATTTCGGGAGGAGCGCTTCAGATACTTAGCCTAATCAACACAGGTGGACCATAATCAAGTAATCAATCCCATAGTATAAATATCGTTGACTTCCCTCTATCCATTGACGGTTTATCAGCATCCCTCCTCCACCCCATCTCCTCACTTTGAGTTCACTTTATAAATAGACGGGGAAGGGGGGGTACTCTAGGTTCGGGCCATTCCCGAGCTCGGAGCCCTTCCCCGGACAGCACGCCAAATACGCATACCATACCTAAGCTAATTATATGTAAGCGTGAACTAGTGAAACAGTTTTTTGTTGCTGTTGTTGTTGTTGTTGTTGTTTTACAGTGTATATATTTGCAATATATAAGTGTAATTTATTACAAACCTGGGATTTTTGTTTGTTATTATGGGCTATGGAGAGCAGAATATGTTGGGAAAATAATTTTAATCATTGTAGTATAAGTATGGAATATAATAACATCTGGAAAAAGCACTATACATAAAATGTGTTTATATCAGATGAATATGAAAAATTGATGCAGAGAAAGACAGAAAAATGTCTTGTGGGACACTCACAGCTCTCGATTTCCAGCGTGCAGTTCTGCTCATCAAGCGGGTATCTGCGCAAGTCCATCATGCAGGCGGCTGTGGTCGTAATCCTGCACACATAGAGCACACATAAGTAACTATTTCTCTAGCATTATAAATTTGTGTCCATGCCTGAGTAATTTATTTCCAGCATACAATACTCTTTCACATACCTTTGACTTTTTTCATCATATTTTATTCATGTAATGTTTTTTCAAGGCAAAGTGCATAAAATAATTTTTAAAACTGATTTCCTGAACACTTTCCCCATCGCCCCACAAACACACCAACGTATATGAATAATACATAAATGCAATATATGGAAACACTTTAGTATAGGGACCAATTCTCACTATGAACTAGTTGCTTCTTGGTATAACTATTGCTAAAATCGTAATAGCTCTTTATTAGTAATCATAAAGCAAATATTCTGCATGACAATATTCTAAAACCCTACTCCTACCTAGTACCTAAACTTAACAATTACCTTACTAACTGTAATTTTAACAATAAAGTGTCTTCTTTAAAAAGAGATCAAAGTTAAATCTTTGGTTAAAAGCATTAAAGATTTACCACATCATAATGGATCAGATTAGTGCTATTCTGTAAAAAATAATTTAGTACCACAGAACCTAAAACCCCCCAAAAATATATATAATAAAATAACCACCACTCAAACAACAACAGAGGATAAAAATTTGCATGTTTCTGCACTTGATAACTTTATTTTAACTGCAAAATCTCAATAATGCAATTCAAAGTAGATGCATTACCACACTTAAGGGTTTTAAATGCCCAAAGATAAATAGAATATCCAAAGCTTCAAAAAATACGTTCCTGAAATCAACAATCACATGTAAATGTCGACTCTTCACTAACAGCTTTACAGATCCAGTTCATTACTGGTGGATACAAACAACCATGCTGTATATATTCCTGAGTAAAGATGATATTCTATGTGGGAAATATTGCCCTTGATCTCTAAAAAGTATGGGTTCACTGGCACTTGCTGCTGCTACAAAACAGAGATTGTTTTAAGAGTACTACGACATGCTTTATTTATAGCTGTGTAAAGAATGTAAGTTAATATAACCATCTCGCTACACTTACTTTTAGATCTATGACTGCAATGTCAAGTCTAAAAAGCTGTTTTCCTCTTCAAAACCAAAAGCATGTGAAATGAGCAATAGAGAGTGTTTGAACTCAGAGAAGGTGTTCACGGTGCTGCAAACATTCACTGCAGTGGTCGGTGCAAGAGAAATCCTCTTGCAGGGATTGATAGATGAGCGAAAATCTGTGTCCTAGTTTCAAGTCATGCCAGAATCACCTTGCCTCCGTGTCGTGGCTGTGGATCCCATAGCAAGTGGGAATACCAAAGAAAAGAGGGCAAGCAAAAGGGTTATTAATATCTTCTTTGATGTATATGTTACTATATCGCACTGGTAATAGTGCAGGTGCTCCTAACAGAGACATAGCTTCAGATTCTACAAGAGTGTCTGTATATTGCTTCCTTTAATAACAAGCTTTCATTAAAAAATTCTGCTGAATATGAGAAAAAGAGTGCAGAATGGGCCAGATCATGGTACAGGCTTTCTAAACAAAATAATAATCTCACGGTCAAGACTTAACCCAGAAGAAACACAAATAATTACCCCAACATCATTTTTAGTGGTGGAAAAAATGATTAGAACACTAGTATTTCCACTAGCTAAAGAAATGACACATTACAGCAAAAGATAGAAATAACTGACTTAAAACCATTTTTTAGCTGGTGAAAATACTAGTGTTGTGATTATTTTGGCACACCTCTTTATGCCATTCAAAGTGACAAATAGAAGAAAGAGATTTTGCAAAACACCTTTCTTCTGAGTTGCAAAGGCTCCTGGGGTCTGCTTATTAATATTGAAAAGGTATTTGTTTTTAATAAAGCCTGTATTGGCTTTGGTTGGTGAGATAATTAACATTACATTCATTTTGGAAGGGAACAGCAATGAGAGACAGCTGGCCTTGTCTAGGGCAGCACTTTTTACCTTTCAAAGTTATAACCTGCCAAAACCGCTCAAGCAGAATAAGGGCCCTGGGTGTGTTAGTCGACTGGCAAACCTCTGCCAGAACAAAGAGGAAAAAGAATGATATTAATTCCTCAGGGAGAACTTGTTCAGATTGCTAAATTGGCTAGCAGGGCTGGCAGCTGTTGTTAAAGTAGCAAATGGTGTTAGTGAGAGTTTCAGGGCATAAGAGTGCGGTAGAGACTACTTAGACAAGTTGACATTCAAGTGAAGACTTTCCTCCATCAGCAGGTTAAGTGCTTCGCCTTAAATAAAGTGCATCAAAATATACAGAGCTGACTCAGTACTGTTTACCTGAATTTTAGCCAAGATTAAGAAGCTTGTAAAGGCATCAATTTTACAATTGTTTTACTCCATTTACTATAATTACTCCAATTATAAATTATTACATTGCATAGTATGCTTTGATTGTCATAATAGTTTGAATGAAGTACTGTTTACTAAAAAAGTTGAATCACAATATTTCCAAAATGGCATTATAATCGTATTATAAATGTGCATGCAAATATAGTGACGCATGTTGTACATCCAGATTGCCTTCATACTACACACATTCATTCATAAAGAGCATATTTTTAAGTCTTACTTCAACAAAAATAACCTAGTGTTTGATTTCCGAGGCAGCAATAATATAATTATACAAGCCTAAACTGGGTCAAACTAGTCATACTGGTCATTGCCAGGAGTTTAAGTGGAATTGAACTCCATGTAAACATATGCCAAACAGTTCAGTTGATGAAACTGTTAAATTGATAATTTATTGAAACAGCATATTTTTGCTGAATAGTCCAGGTATGCAGGAAAACTCCACTGACTGTGTCCTGAAAATCTGAAAAAGACTCTTTAACATCATAGTGGATAGAAAATTCAGAAACAGCTGTTTAAAAATGAAATCAACAGCAGATATGGTGGAAGAAAGTGGTTACACAAGAGAGCTTTTTTGTTATTTAAAAACTCTGGAATGTACAAATGCAATATGATATGAACAGGAGATATATAGCGGTCACGTACGGTGATACAAGAAGCACAGAAGAGATCCAAATGCAGGTAAAGGTTTATTGAGGGTAATCCAAAAGGCATAAACAGTCCAGGCAGGCTCAAAACCAGAAAATCCAAACACATAAAAACAAAACAAGAACACACGGGAAGAGCAGATTCTGGGAGGTATCATTCATACGACAAGGACTCCATGACAAAGACTCAGACAGACTGGGTATAAATACACAGAAGGATAATGGGGAAACAGGAGACAGTTGGGGAACAATCAATTAACTAAAACAAGGAGGAAGGTGACCAAATAAGGGAACAGGAAGTGATAATATGATAGACACCGTGGGAACTGAGGACACCTAGTGGATACCCAGGGAACACAATCCAGACACTGTGACAGAACCCCTCTCTATGGAGCGGCTTCCAGACGCTCCATGATAGACAAAACAGAGACCAGGAGGGAGGCGGACAGGTGGAGGCTCAGGGGGAGGGACGGAGGGCCAGAAAAGCAAAACATGGGGAACAGGCACCAGAATGTAAACACAAAACAGGAAGACCAGGAGGGAGGAGGACCGGAGGAGGTTCAGGGGGAGGGACGGAGGGCCAGACTAACAGAAAGGAAAAGGGACAGAAGTGAACACAAAAACAAACTGGTCAATGCCAGAGTCCTCCAGGGCGGAGCGGAAGACCACCACAACCTTGTAGTCAGGGCGAGCGCCCCCCAGGGCGGAGCAGAGGACCACCACGTCCTCGTGGTCGACACCAGTGTCCCCCAGGGCGGAGCAGATGACCACCAGGTCCTCGTTGTCGACGTCGGAGTCCCCCAGGGCGGAGCAGAAGGCCACCCAGTGACTTGACCTGACTCAGGAAGTTCAACGGTGACCCGCCTTGTCTCTGGACAGTCCATGGTACCTAGCCCTGGCTCTGGAAGGTCTTCAGTGACTAGCCCTGACTCTGGAAGGTCAGCGGTGACTAGCCCTGGCTCTGGAAGGTCAGCGGTGACTAGCCCTGGCTCTGGAAGGTCAGCGGTGACTAGCCCTGGCTCTGGAAGGTCAGCGGTGACTAGCCCTGGCTCTGGAAGGTCAGCATTGACTAGCCCTGACTCTAGAAGGTCAGCAGTGACTAACCCTGACTCTAGAAGGTCAGCAGTGACTAACCCTGACTCTGAAGGGTCCACGAACACCTGACTCGACTCTGGAGGGTCATCGGTGACTAGCCCTGACTCTGGAGGGTCATCGGTGACTAGCCCTGACTCTGGAGGGTACGCGAAACCCTGACTCGACTCTGGAGGGTCAACCGGAACCTGACTCAACTCTGGAGGGTCAACCGGAACCTGACTCGACTCTGGAGGGTCAACCGGATCCTGACTCGACTCTGGAGGGTCAACCGGAACCTGACTCGACTCTGGAGGGTCAACCAGAACCTGACTCGACTCTGGAGGGTCAACCGGAACCTGACTCGACTCTGGAGGGTCAACCGGAACCTGACGTCAACCGGAACCTGACTCGACTCTGGAGGGTCAACAGGAGTTAGCCCTGACTCTAGAGGGTCAACGGTAACTAACCCTGACTCTGGAGGGTCTATGAACACCTGACTCAACTCTAGAGGGTCAACCGGGAACTGACTCAACTCTGGAAAGTCAACGGGCACCTGACTTGACTTGGGAAGGTCAACAGGAATCTGACTTGACTCCGGAACGGCCTCGGGCACCGCCTCGGCCTCCAGAACAGCAACGGGCACTGCCTCGGCATCGGGCACCGCCTCGGCCTCCGGAACAGCATCGGGCACTGCCTCGGCATCGGGCACCACCTCGCCATCGGCGCTGAGCTGGCGCCCATTTTGTGCTGTGGCGCTGGGCAGGCAGCCATCTTGTGCTGAGGCGCTGGCTCAGCAGCCATGATGTGAACCGTCTTGGGAATCTCTAGGTCTTAGATAACATCTAGAAGTAATCGAGAAACGTGTCAGCGGCCATCTTGGGCGTTGGTGCTGAGCTGGCAGCCATCTTGCACTTTGGTGTGAGGCTGGCTTCCATCTGGCCTCGTGGTGCTGGGTTGGTGGCCATGCACCACAGCGGCGCTGGGTTGGCGGCCATCTTGTGCTGTGGTGCTGGACCTGCGGCCATCATGGGCAGTGTCGCTGGTTTTTTTCTTCTGCCCTGGTGAGACGGCGGCTCTGGTCCCTCCCACGTGAGCCCCGAGTCGAAGGGGGGCCATGGTGGAGAGCGATGCTGAGCTTCCTCTCGCCCACCTCCTCCTCGGCGACCTCCCCTGGTTTCGCGAAACACGACCAGGCGGGTTCCCTCAAACCGATTGCTTCTCTCCCGCTCGGTGGCTGGGGAAGAAGCGTTAATCGACATACCGCTGGATCTCAAGGTGACGGAGTCCTTCTGTCACGTACGGTGATACAAGAAGCACAGAAGAGATCCAAATGCAGGTAAAGGTTTATTGAGGGTAATCCAAAAGGCATAAACAGTCCAGGCAGGGTCAAAACCAGAAAATCCAAACACATAAAAACAAAACAAGAACACACGGGAAGAGCAGACTCTGGGAGGTATCATTAATACAACAAGGTATACAGATATACAGATGGGAAGGTTCAGAAGAGTACAAGATTGAGTAGAGGTATGAACACAAAAGATCAGATATTTGCCACTTTTAAAGTACAGCAAGATAACAAAATGACAATGACCTTAGCTCAAGTATACCGAAGCTCTCATAGAGAAGAAACACCAGGCAAACCAGATGCCCAGAATTATTATTATTTTCTTATATAATGAATAAATGAGAATATATATCTGCTTAAACTGGTAAACATATATAGAGTAAATATTCAACTCTAATGACTGCTAGTTGACATGTAATTGCAAAGTAGACTATAAAAAAAGTGTTACCTACAGAATTACTAAATCAGTGCATTGCAGGAGACTGCAGAATATAAATGACCTGTAATATGACATAAACATTGTGAATGAAAATGCTTGCAGCAACAGATGGCTTTCAAACCATTAAATTTCTATATTTCAGAGGAAATGTCATTTCAGCTGATCTACAATGTTGTTTGATAATTATGGCAAACTTGAAACTCTTACAGCAGTATGATTGCATAAATGTACTAAGAGCAGGGCAAGTTTTTACAAAGTTAGTTCTACATGTTCATTTTAAACATCTAGTTCAAAACTGTCTTATAATCATCATCATCATATGTTTTTAATAACTGTATCAAAACTGGCTTTTCTTTTGGCCTAAGCTTTTTGTTTATTGTTTTCCTGTTTGGTGAATTGTTTTTTTTTGTTTTTGTTTTTTTACTAGAATAGGCTGTTTAATGGCAGGTTTCAACAGTGGAATGAAATGAGCATTAGATTCAGAAAGTGTTTAGAAAAAACTTTATACAGAAAAAATGGCTTGAAAGTGGACTGAATTAATGCAGGCTTTAATGAGACTTTAATTGGCACTGCATCATTCTGATAAAAACATTGAATATTTTTGTTTCTTTGTTTATTTATTTATTTTAATGAAAACCCCTTAGACAACAAAGCCACCTGTTTTAATGCAGGGCCACAACATGCCTGCATTAAAGTCCACTATATATACAGTACAGACCAAAAGTTTGGAAACATTACTATTTTTAATGTTTTTGAAAGGAGTTTCTTCTGCTCATCAAGCCTGCATTTATTTGACCAAAAATACTGAAAAACTGTAATAATGTGAAATATTATTTCAACTTAAAATAATAGTTTTCTATTTGAATATACTTTTAAAAAATAATTTATTCCTGTGATGCAAAGCTGAATTTTCAGCATCATTCCTCCAGCCTTCAGTGTCACATGTAACATCCAGTCTATCACATGATCATTTAGAAATCATTCTAATATTCTGATTTATTATGAGTGTTGGAAACAGTTCTGCTGTCTAATATATTTGATCAATAAAAGGTTAAAAGGAACTGCATTTATTCAAAATAAAAAAAAAATCTAATAATATATAATATAATAAGATATTTTCTTTACTATCACTTTTTATCAATTTAACACATCCTTGCTGAATAAAAGTATTGATTTTATTTAAAAAAAGAAAGAAATAAAAAATTACTGATCAGTAGTGTATATTGTTATTACAAAATTTTTATATTTTAAAAACATAGCTTCTTTTTTTTCTTTTTTTTTTTTTTTTTACTTTTTATTCATCAAAGTATCCTAAAAAAGTATCACATGTTCTGAAAAATATTAAGCAGCAGAACTGTTTCCAACTTTGATAATGAATCATCATGGGTGCGTTCTCCGAAACTACCTTAACGCTACGTCGTTCTTAAGTTGTACCTTAAGAAGTACCTTATCGTTAATACGTGGTTTCCGAAACCTTCTTAGTTAAGTATACCTTCTGTAAGTCATGCGTTCGTAAGGTTGGTCTGGAGCGCTCTTAGCTATACCTTATCGCTGCTGACGGTTCATACCGCTAGTGGCCACCACTACGCAAAAAGATTTTTTACATCGCAGTTTAATTACACATAGAAAATTTTATATGAACATTTAATATAAAATCTGATTTAGTATTAAAATTACATTTTTACTTTACTTTAAAATTATACACATAAAATACTTAAGTTGTTATAGCTTACACCCAGTGTATGGAAGTGTTTTCATTAATAAAGTTTCCATACACTAATGGTTGTTAGCTTTTTTATTTACTATCCTAAGGCACATCAGCTGGCGAACCATTTGACAGAAAAGGCTTAGGAGTCTATATAAAAAAGGATTAGTTTACACAAACTTTATAGCTATGGCAGCGAGACAGCGAGTACTTGTTTTAAATCAAAGACGGCGGCGTCCGCGGAGCCAGTTAGTGTATGTCAACTACTTTATAAGAGAACATTTTAGTTTACAAGAGACCATTGTAAAAAAAAAATTGCCTGCCACGGGAGCAAATACTGCAGCTCTTGCATCTTGTTGGCCCAGATTTGTCAAGACAAACTCGACGGAGCTACCCCCTCAGCCCCGAAATTCAGCTGCTGGCGGCTCTTCGTTTTTATGCCTTGGGGAGTTTTCTGGAGGTTGTTGGGGATGGATATGGGCTGAGTAAGACCTCAGTGTGGCTGGGCGATCTCTTTTTGCTGACTTTTTTCCCCGACATAGTGAATGTCGGTATGTCTCTCATGTTTGCGCTTTTATTGAGGAAATCATCCAATTACACAAATGAGCGATTTACGGCAATAATGTGATACGGCTGGTGGATAATCAGCATACGTTGTGGAGAACATTAACACACTTATGGCCGTGAGGGTTTGGGATTGTACACTTGCTAAATTATAAACACATACTCATATTTATTTCTGCATGTACTTATTTCAATAAGCCCCGAAAAATGCAGTTTGTACTATTTCTAAAACGCTTCTTTATAAAGAACATTGTTTTCTCAATACTTTACCTATACCGCTGTGAAGGAAAGAGCGCACAATCGATCATCGAGGCGTCGATATCAACCTATTCAGCACCTCCACCATGGACAGCAACTGCTAAGGTCGAACTTAAGAAGGTTTACCTTAAGCAACATCCTAAGGTATAGTTCGGAGAACACACGTAGCAAAGGTATACCTGTAGTTAAGGTGTACCTTTTGAGTATTCGTAGCGCGCTAAGAGACAACGTTATCGGAGAACGCACCCCATATTAGAATGATTTCTAAAGGATCATGTGATAATGATCCTAAAAATTCAGCTTTGCAGCACAGACATAAATGATAATTTAAAGTATAATAAATTTAAAAACAATTATTTTAAATTGTAATAATATATCACAATATTATATTTGTTTCTGTATTTTTGATCAAATTTTTGAGCAGAAGAAACTTCTTTCAAAAACATTAAAAATAGTAATGTTTTCAAACTTTTGGTCTGTACTGTGTATATATATATATAGTGGATTACTGACTGTCTAGTAATCAAGGCAGTAAGTAAATTATTAAAACTATTAAGACTTCTTACTTGTGTGCCCAAGCTTACTGCAGAAGCTTATTATCGTAAACATTTATTATTATTATTATTATTATTATTATGATTGTTATTATTATTATTATATATTTTGTCTTATATATTTTGTCACAAATGATGCATTTGACCTCAAATAATATAAAAGCAGCAAACTCAATTAACTTGAGCAGAAACTTCCAGTACTGTTAATGCAGATTTGTGAGGCACTTGGTAACTGATCATATAATTTTAATGATGCATTTCTTTACTTCAGCAAGATAGTTCAACTAATGTAGGGCTAATTATACTATAATTAGTTATACATAAAGAGCATATCTCAATCTAATTAGGAGATGCTCTCATGCATATTCATTTAATCAAGAATGAGTGCATATAATAGCTGGAGATCTTACATGTAAAGAGTGTCAGTGAAGTCAAAGGCTTTATTAAAGGACAGCACGCATGTCAGTGTAACTCAACTCACCACTTTACATCTAACCAGTGACTAAACATTTGTGCTTAAACTCACATATCCTTCTCAAATCAAAATTACAATAGTACCAATGCCAGTCAAATTTCATGATTCTTGAAACCAATTTTAGTTCTCCAAACATTACATGCCATTGAACATTTTTTCTGTATATTGAAAGTTAAATACTAACATAATTTCTAACAAATGAAAACGATGACATACAGCCTTCAATTATTTCTCAAATAAATAAACACTGCTTTTCAGCAATAACAGACAATGGGGACTATATTTTTACTGCAAGTCTCAATGTGCAGATCTGAAATATTTTCTTCACAAATCAATTTAATAACTGCATTATGGTGAAGTGTATCAGTATGTGAACATTCAGAAACAGATATCTGTCAGTTAGAATGCTTGTGAGTGCATTCATCTTTTATATGTTAGTAATGATTTTGTTTAAAGTACTGGTATAATGTCCCTAGCTTAAATAATTGAGTAGTTGACATTGATGAGTTGATGCTGTCTGTTGTGGGACATATCTAAAACAATTCCAAGCAACATTTTGCTTATTTTTATTGTTATTTAAAAGATACACCTTTGCACATTAGTGCCTTAAATGTACTTATTATTACCTAAGCAGTACATATTAGACATTTTTAAAAGGTTAACTATGGTAACAAAAACAGTGACCATTGTTGTACTAATTTTGTGTTACCTTTTAACTGACTGACTAGCTAAATAACTAACTAAATGAGTCTGCCGCAAATATATTATGTGTGCATGTATCAAGATGCATGTGGCAAGATGCTCTTACTGTGCATTGTGCAACATGCTCTGTAAGTTTTAATGTTAATATAGTTATTTTAGGTGCAGTATGTTCACAGACATTGTGTGTAAAATAATAATTTTATGAATCGCACTAGGATATAGGATATAGTAACTTCAGAATTATACTATGGGTTTATGTAGTTTTGGCATACATTACTAATTTATTAATTTATTTGATTATTCATTTATTCATTCTTTTTAAGCATAAAACCCAAGGATTAACTAGATGTTTTTTAGTTTTTTTACAGTTTTATTTGTTGTTTTAACTTGTTTAATTAGATTTATCCATACAGTAAATTAGCATGTATTATTTACTGCGTAACAGTGTACATGCATGGCATAGAGGCAGATGTCTGAAAGATGCTCTGATTTAAGCCCTGAAGCTACAAGCACAGAAGCAAATCCCAATGCACTCCTGAGCTTCACAATCACTGCTGCACTTCTCACAAGAGTCAAACATCTTACAGTGTTTGGGGGGTTAGCCCCTGTTCCTCAACACCACCTTCATCTTGAAAGAGAAGTCAGAGACATCAGCAGAAAAAAGAAAAAAATAAGCTGGCAATTTGCTGCGTGACATTGGGGGTCAGAAGCTCTATCACCTTGAGCTTGTGAGAATGCAATCTTACGGTTAGCAGAAAAACAGTTTATTAACAGTGCGATGCTAACATTTCTTCTTCTTCTTCTTCTTCTTCTTCTTCTTCTTCTTCTTCCTCTTCTTATTCTTCTTCTTCTTCTTATTTCAATTTTTTAGGTTAAACTCTTAGAAATGCTTTAATTTGATAAAGTTTTGGTGAGTGTCTAGGAACAGTGTTGGGAAACACTGCAGTATGTAAGGGTATGTGTTAGGGCCTGTAATTGTTTTTTTTTTGGTCCTATTTTATGTAAGATGCCCTCAGTTCCCTTTCAGTCAGTCACTTTCAATGTCACATCAAATGACAGGCGAATTGGGATCTCCTTGGAGAGACCAATCCACTCTGAGTGTAAACTAAATGAGCCAATGCACATTGGCATTCCATTATGGGATCCAGCTGCTGCTGATCACAGCGTGAGTATAATTAGGCAGCAAGTGCAACTCATATTCAGCTTTTCGTTTCAGAGATGAGCGATCACATCATTCTGCTTCTGACTACTCTACTGAGAGAAGAATACTGAATGAGCTCAGCGCACTCTTTGAGAGCTCATCGTGTTGGTGGTATTGCGCTTAAGCTGTGGTGGTTTCCCATGTCGAATGGATTGCACACATCAGGTTTCACTACCCCCTGTGTTGCAGGCAGCCATATCCCCTTGCGCTTCAGCATGCTAAAAGAGGTTTTTCCTCTAAAAGAACATTTATGGGTGCGTCTTTTAAAAGATGAAATTGCGTGGCAAACTTGATGTTCCATCTTTGTAAAGACGATGTGGGTCTTGCCATAGACAATGTATCACCCGGGCATTTCTGGATGAGGTCATTACCTGGCGCTGAGTGATGTTCACTATCTCTGCCTTATGTGTCTGGGCATTTAGCACGCTGAGGTGGCGTTTGTGGATGAGTCATGTTCTCATTGTGGGAAGATGATCATCTCAGTGTCGCAGGCCAAGCTCAGTTTCTTCAAAGGAGCGGAGCTCCATTGTCTCTGCCTCGATCTCGATCTAGGTCTCAGACCAGCCTTTTCAGCAACGCAGTAGAGAACATGACCCAGCAGTTCTCGGTTTCACAGAAGCAGAATGAAGCTGTCTGACTTTCTGCCTGGTGGGCAGCTGTGCCTCCACCCATTCACCGGCTGCTGCGCCCCAGTCTGTTCATCACCAAGGATGGCCCCCTGCATACACCGCAGCTCCCGTGCAGCATCCGCTGCAGCCTCAGGCAAGCAGTGCCATGGAGCTGGGCATAGGCAGGCCGTCCCGCCCCACCAAGACACTGTCAACCTGGCGGTAAGCAGAAGAGCAAGCGGCCTAGAGACGGTTGACCAAGAGAGAGAAGGATGCTCTTCTCCCTTCCCCAGGTCCCTTCATTCCACCCCTCTGCCCGCGGTGGGTACGTCGGTGGTCTTGCTGGTCCAGCTTGTGTGGTTTCTGGGTACCTGGCTACCCATTCCATATCGCTGATTCCTGTGGACCATAGGATTCAGTTCGCCCGGTGTCCCCCCAAGTTCTGCGGCATCTGCTGCACATAAACAAAGGTGGATGATGCTCCTGTCTTCTGTGTGGAGTCCTACTGGTGAAGGATGCGATAGAGCCGGTCCCTCCAGCCAATATGTAGCAAGGGTTTTACAACCCCTACTTCATTGTACCCAAGAAAGGCGGTGGGTTACGACCAATCTAGGATCTGCATGTCTTGAACCGGCCCTTCACCTGTTACCGTTCAAGACGTGGACACAGGAACATATCTTCAGGTGCATCCGTCCCTGAGATTGGTTGACAGCGATCGACCCGAAGGACGCAAACTTTCATGTGTCAATCCTTCCATGCCACAGACCATATTACTGCACATTCTGTGTCATGTCAACTCCACCTACAAAATTTGTCAGTGTATGCGGGTGAAATGTAGGAAGCTATTAATAAAAGACTCCAGGTTAGGTTATGTGCACTGGTCAGATCCAATTATGCTGCCCCATACATTCTCATTTGGGTTCTTCTGAATGTAATAGCATCAACTCCAGACTCAAGACAGTCTCATCTGATGAGTTACTGAAGTTACTGAAGTTACTGAAGTTACTTCACCTTCAATATTCATGATTGAATATAAACACAAGACTGTGTGCCTAATATGTTATTCATGCTGCTATTTTATAATCATGATGAGACTACATTCATCAGCCTCTTGTTAAAACCCAATTCAGCATGATTGTTCTCCACTTCAACATATAAATAAATTAATAAATGAAATACATATGTCTTTATATGTACAGTATATACAAAATATGATTATAAGTACTTCTTTATACATAGGTGTATTATTGCTGATTTATTTAGTCTCTCATTTAAATGTCCACTTTGATATTCCTTCTTCCTTTGTTATGCAGAAAGCCTCTGAGTAAGACGAATGAGACTGGCCTGCCTGAGTATCCATCACCTTGAGATGCAGTGAAATGATACTGAGGGACAATTTACAAACACTGTTTAACACATACTAAACGTGCCGGAGGTACAGCATTACACACTGCAGGAGAAACTGGAAATTCAATGGCAATAGTCAAGAGAGAATATTCAAGGAAAATTCCCATGATTGAGCCAATATACACGTTACACATAAGCTATTATGTCTTGTGTATACTGGCTTAATTTCCCATTTTTTGTTCAGGTGTGTGAATAGAGACGTCTCACTATTCCTCCATAACATTCCCTACAGGAAATTCCTCAGGAAGATATATCCTTCTCTCACTCATAACAGTACCATTGACGCATCACGTCAGTACCAATCACATCTGATTGTGTTTTATACAATACCTGTTGATTTTAAACACATAACACTACTATAATCTGTGTTAATGAGTGAATTACATCAAAAGTTTAACAGTAAGAGAAAAAATGTGACGCGTCTTAGAGCAAATGACAGGTTACACAAAACCTGACAAGATATTCTTCAAATATGTACATCTGAAAACAACAAAGAGAATAATGAGCTAAACTCCTTTGATTTGAAGATTGGTCAGGACAGTAGCTCTCTTATAAACGAGGAGCTAAATAGCCCTGGCAATAATAAGCTCTTAAACAATTGGCTAATTGCTCTTTGCTCCAGAGAAAGTGGAAGAGAGGTTATGTAATGGTAACTACCAGTGCATAGCCAACAAACCATGTGCTAAAAGATCCTGAAGTCACAGAAGGTCATTACTGAAAGGAGTGGCTGTTCACAGAGTGCTGTATCAAAGCATATTAAATGCAAAGTTGACTGGAAGGAATCTATCTATCTATCTATCTATCTATCTATCTATCTATCTATCTATCTATCTATCTATCTATCTATCTATATATAATTAGGTGACAGATAGATGCTTTTGAATTGTTACCTGAGCCCATAAAGCACAGTGCCATCTGGATGGAGACGGATCATTCTGTTCTTCACTGTTACACCATGTACAAAAGACTTCTTGTCATTTAGGAAGTATGTGTCCGGCACCCACAGCTGATCGGCTACCCGGTTATCCAGGGTCAGGTTAAGAGGAATCTCAGAATAGGACAGACGCTTGTCTCGCCAGGCTTGTTGGAAATACATAGTCAGTGTGTAGTCCTGAAAAATAAACCATACAAAAAAGATTAATGAGATATAAATATAACAATGTCAAAGAAAGAGGATAGATAGAAAGAATGAAGGATGCATTTTGGGGTATATTTTAAAGTCTTTTGGGGTTTAACTAGCTTTAAAATTCGATGATGTATAACTTTAAAAGCACAGCTGTTCACATCGGGTCAAAAATGAGTGTTAAGGAGCTGAGATCTATAAGGGAAACCCAGGAGATGAGCATAGGTATAATGAGAGATGAGAGCAAAAAAAGTATTTAAATGCACCATTGCATTCAAATAATTTTTAAAAAGAATGCCCGTTATTTATAAAATCTCATTAAAACCCTGCATACTGCTAATTTTGGACTGCCAAAAACTAAAAATATAACAAAAAAATAACTCATTAACCTCCAAAACAGCAATGACACTTTTTGCATAAGCATTTCAAAACAAAAATCATGAATCTACAAATGCACATGAGAAGGATCCAGGAAGGTGACAGTATATGGCAGACCAGGGAGAATTACAAATTATCATTTCAAACTTTGATATAATGTGCAGATAATTTTCAGCTGCAAATTAAAGTTGTTCTGAAATATACAACTAAAATGTGAAATATCATGTCAACAAAGAATAAGTTGCAAAAGTAGGTAAACGTAATATTATTAGAAAGCCTATTCATCAGTTCAATATTATAGTTGCTTTTATTTTGTAAAACAAATGACCTTGTTATTTTTTTAGAACCAACACCATCCAACTCAGTCCATTCCCACTTAAAATTTATGATTTTTTTTTTTTTAAACTGTAAAAATAGTATCATTAAACAGCAGACAAGTAACATATTAGTGATGAATAATAGAAAATAAAGAAGTTATAACTCAGAAGTACCCCTGGTTTATGTGGGTTAATGTTCACTGGTTAATGTTAAATTTATTTACAGTTTTTAATGCAGTTTCACATACAATATATAGAGCAACCTGTCCCATCAGCAAATGCTCCAGCATCTCTGTAAAAATATTGCTGTTGATAACTATGTAATAAGCTGTATTCCATTTCCATTTCCTATTCCTTCATAATTATTCCACTTTCCAAACCATGTGTGTTTCGACCCTGTACGACAAACGAGACAGTATAAAGCCTTTACCGCGCAGTCATTGGAAGCTCTCAAGTGGAGCTAGGCAAAAGCATAAATCCAGCTTATGCAACGGCAGGTCTAGCAAGATATGATACTGGGCACTAGATAAGCCTCAACAAGCGAGCAGTCCCAGGGTTCAGTCCCTTGCTCAAGGGCACCTCAGTCGTGGTATTGCCTGCCTGAGACTCAAACCCACAACCTTAGGATTAGGAGTCCTAATTGGCTTTATCTCTTAAACTGAAAACAAAGATTTTGAAAAGAATGCTTGAACTAGCATACAGGAAATAGCTTTTTGCCATGTTAGCTCTTTACATCAGATAAAATTAGCCCCAGATAAAATACAAAAGACATTGTAAAGATAAGACCAATGGTTAGCATGTTGTAAGAAGCATATGTAAAGATTCTAATGTAAAGGTTGATTTATGTTTCTTGTCTTGCCATATTCCATTATGAATTACACAAATCACAGAAATAACACTCACATTTTGTTTCTTTTATACTATGAGACATTTGCAGTTCTGCCATAAAACAAATGTCAGAAAAAGGTGCATACCACACGTATGTCATTGTTGTTAATACTGTGAAACTCTGTGTGTAATATTTTGCTTCCCTGATGCCTAACATCCTGTTGGGAAGTATAGTTTTTGCCTGTTTTCCTCTGTTCCTCCCTGTTCTCTCACAGAAGCTTAATTGATGTCACCTGTTCCTCGTCAGAGCTGTGAAGAGGAGCTTGTATTTAAACAGAAGGAACGGACTGTTCACCAGAGAGAGTTTGACCAGTCTGTTTTCTCAGATGGAGGAATAGGAGTAGGAGTAGGAGTAGGAGTAGGAGTAGGAATAGGAATAGGAGTAGGGGTAGGGGTAGGAGTAGGAGTAGGAGTAGGTGTAGCGGTAGGGGTAGGAGTAGGAGTAGGAGTAGGAGTAGGAGTAGGAGTAGGAGTAGGGGTAGGGGTAGGGGTAGGAGTAGGGGTCGGGGTAGGAGTAGGAGTAGGGTTAGAGGTAGAGGTAGGGGTAGGGTTGGTGGTGGTGGTGCTGCTGCTTTAAGAAAGCCTGTTGTATTTGATCATTAGTGCTGCTTTAAGAAAGCCTGTTGTATTTGATCACTATTGTGTGGTCAGGGCCCTTAATGTTTCTTCAAGAAAGCCTGTTGTACTGGCTGTAGTGATTATGGGTTATGTTTCTGCCTGCAGATGCAGTAAGGAGGTGGGTGCCACTTTTATTTTATCAATGTATGCTTTTCTCCTGGTTTTGTGGAACAGTGAGGAAGTCAGCGAAGAGAAATGATGTTTATTTTGATGTCTTTGTTTGCTAGGTAAGTTAGACTCCCTTTACTCCCAGGTAGCATTCCCTTTTTGTTTGTTATTTTGGCCTTAACCCCCTCCTGAAGCTATAAGTGTCTTATCTTTTCTTTATGAATTATCCGTATTGTTAAACTTGTTTTTTTTTAACTTTCCCTTCCCCTTTACTGCTGTACAAAGACTTTACAATGTAAATAAAATCTTGAAGAGTTTCCATGAGTGTGAGTGGTGGGATTACAGATGGTCAACTCTCTCTCACTTTTTTGCCCATTGGTTTGTACATTAATCGACACGATCTAACTTTTAAGTAGCATATGTTTCTCCCCTTGTCACCCCAGACAAGACTCTTTTACCTTTAAAAATTAAGCATCGCACTGAAATCATTCATGCTTTGCTTCTGTGAACATAAAGTGTGTTTGTGTTCCATTGATTTTCCTTGAAATTGTTATAATTGGGTCATGTGACCAAATCAAATCCCAAAAGGCAAATAGTATTTGTTTTACTATGGTAGACATGTACAGCTTAGTATATTATATTTCAGTTTGGGGTTCATTTAGCACAATTTAAAAGTCAGTTAGTATAAACTCAGTTTAGAGCCTCCCATTACAATAAATGTGAGGAATTCACCATTGTAAACACTTCCTTGTCATAATTATAGTGGATATCTGTACATTAACATTTGTTGCTGCTGTAGCGCAATTTACCCATTTTAGGAAATGTTTTACCCATTCACCAAAATGATAAATAATGTAGGCTCAAATTAAGTCTTAGAAATTTGCTTAACCTTTATCATTAAAAGAAATCTGTCTGGGGCCACGGTGTTAAATGTCAGTCCAGGGCACCTCAGAGGTGATGATGAAATTTTTCTGTTTACATGCTGAGAAACCCAATCTGTTGCTCTCTTCCTGTAAACACCATTATGAAATGCCATGCAACACCAGGCAGGCTTTCAAAGCTTTCTCTTACCATCCTTAGGAAAGTTTATAAAGATATTGAGTCTCTGAGATTTAGACATTTTTGCATGATCAACAAGGCTTCTTAAGGTTCTAAGTTTCTCCTCATAAGTCTTTTATCAGGGCAGGTATTGGGATACTGGAGGAAGCCATCTCCTATCAGGAAACCTGTCATCCATTTACTCTGGATAGGAGTTTAAGTGTGACTCGTAGCCTGCATGGGAAAGCTCTATACATCCGGTGCACCATCAGAAACACTACAGTGAGGCAGCAAACAACGTAAAATAGCCTTCACCATTGCTATCCTACTTTTTTTTCAGTGGAGGAGGCTGTCACACGATTGGAGATAATGAGCATCATGGTGTATAGTAAGATGGGGTGGGTGGGAAGGGTTGTGTTCCTGACACCACAATGCAATTGTATTTGAACATCTTTTGTTTGTTAAAAGAACTGTTCTTCAAAAACTGGCCTATAATTAATGAAAAAAAAAAAAAAAAAACAGAGCTGGAGAGAAGCTGATTTCATAGAATCTTAATTCTGGTAACTGTTGATTACCAGAATTCAATCAAACCCTGAAAGATTTTGGGTGTAATGTAATTGTTGTTTTCATTTTCATTGATGTTTGTCCATGTAATGCAGGGATTTCCAAATACTTTTATCAACCAAAGCCCTTTGACATGAAATATTAACTTGAAAAATATCTGAAGTTAATATTCCAAAAATTGGCATGTTTACAATTAATGGTCATATTGACATGCAAAAAAAGAAATATATTTATATGTATAGTGTTAAGTGTTTAAATAATTTATTTAACATTTTCATGATTTAATTTTTAGCTTTTTTTATCAACTCACAAACTCACAGCAGTTATTTAATTAAGCCCAGTTTTTTTTTCTCTTCTAACGAGCTGGTTATCTGAATCAGGTGGGTTAACTAAGAGAGACCGCTGGTCTAGATTATGTGACTAACTACAGTTATCTTCATGTAATATGTAATCAGTAATGGACTAAAATTTGGAAGTAATTTAGCCAGCTGTTTTTTCTTTAATGATGCATGATTTTTGTGGTTTACAGAAAAACTACTCATTTTGTATTTACATGTTGTTCTTTTTGAATATTATTTGCAATAGAGGCTTACAGTTGCAGTAGGGCTATTGGTAGGATTATGTCTAGTTTTAATGCTAGTTTTCGGGTCAACAGTGTAATTGCATATGCAATTACAATGTCACAACACATACTTACTAAGTACATTGTTATTAAATGCTTATTTTCTGTAACTATACCTCTGATATACAGCAGATCTGAATTAAATATTTTGGGTGAACTATGTATTTAATTTGGCTACTGTTTTAAACATTACAGAGATGTTTGAGCAAACATTCCCTGGAAAGAGATTTGTAAGAAGTGTCTTAAGGATCAGCTAAAGGGAGATCATCTGTTATTGAAGCTCATCAAAGAGCTGGCATCCTCTTCAGATGTCATCTGGCTCTACAGTAATGGGTGACCACCACTTAAGAGGTAATTAAACTGAGAGGATTGCCACGTCTGAGTGCAACAATTGCTAGGCACAATTAGAGCTGTCTGATGTTCGGTTGTTGAGTTTAAATTCAGGAGATGCAGCATATGCATTACCAAGGGTGATATTTTAGTAACATGCCCTAACATTTCCTGAAACCAGCAGGTGCCAACTACCATTTCATTTACAGTAGCTCTTACATCTCTCTTATGTAAATGTTTTGCCACAAAATAAATAAATAAATAAAATAACATCATTCTAAAATCTCCAAAGTTCTAAACAATATCCAATACCAATATAGATCTTTTTAGAAAATGTCCTTGATCCATTTTGATCCATAGAGAGTTCCAAGCTATGTGAAAATGGACCAGTTAGAAGTACACAATAGTCTAAGTTGGTCTTTACAGCAAAAAAAAAAATCAAGCTCTGAAAACAGAGCTTCGCAGGCTTGCAAAGTGGTAAAAAAATTACATCTCTTCAAACATAATTTTGTTTTTGAGTTTTCCCTCATCAGAAGTGCAACACTCTTTTTTTATGGTGTTGTGCAATCATTTTTTCAGAGTTTCGAATTTGTCACTGTTCTCCCAGTGTACAGTTTGCTTTCAAGATTTGAAACCTTGTAAATAGTGATCTGAAAACTGGTGTGCGAATAGGTGAAAAAAAGTTTTGAAACTCTGAAAACTGAGGTTCGAAAGGGCGAAGCTTATTACGTTACATTACATTTGCACTCCTATTGCAGACTATTTTTTCAGAGCTGTGTTTACAACATCCACTTTTCGGAGATACGCACACACAGTTGTGAGCTTGCGAATCACGTGATTTGTGGCAGTGTTGTCACGCAGCTCTGCTCTCTGAAACTCTGAAACTCAGACTGAGCGAAAATGAAGCTTCGCAACCTCGCAACTAAAAAAAAATCTGGAGGGAGGGCCTTCTGCTCTCGGCCAATGCTTTGCTGTCTGCTGAGGTACAATCCAATCACAAGTCGTATTTACTGGAAAGGTGGGATTGACCGACTGCTCCGCCAATGACAAAAGCGCACAGGATACGCAAAATAAACAGTCCTAAAATTTAAAATAAGGTTACCGACTTGTCGCTTGAATTCATTATACAATTGCCAGTAGCCACTGACTTTACCACTGATAGACCGGCGGTGCATCAGTATACACACTCACCTCACGCAGCGAACAACTCACTTTCCTCAACTCAGTTTCTTTCTCGGGGGGCGGGGGGTTGGTCCTGTAGCTAATTTCACATAATGATTACAATGATTTTTTTTTTGTGCTGGTAGTAGGCTAGTGCTTGCACCTTGTCTGGTTTAGGTCTGTCATTGATAAATAATGATGACAATAAAAACGCCAGTAGGTGACAGCAAAACCATGGTTTTAAGTAGGCTATTTATTGAATCGTTCAAATCAAAATTTTCGTTCAAAACGGCTGATTCTATTAGAAAGGAAACAAAAGAGTCAAGGAACAAAACACCGTGTTAAGGGCCGTTCACATGTCGCGCCTAAAAACGCGTGGAAAACGCGTCGCTTTCTCCTTCTTTCCAAAGTGCCCGGGCAGTTGCGCTCCTATGCACTGTTGTAGCTATAAAATTAATAGCACATTTGTGCTCGCGCACGTGCTGATACTCAATAATTAATGTTCAATGAATATAAAAACGTACACCATTTTTTTCATGGCTTAAATTATAAGGACATTCTAACTGTATTTATTAATTCTAACAGGCTTCATTGCAAAGTGAATGCTTTTGGACTCTTAGGACGTGTTTTTGTTGGGTTTTTGCAAAGTCGGTGACTCAAAATGTCAGCTTTATCCTCTCTCAATCCGTCACAAACAGCGTATGAGGACAATGGAATAAAAAAAACAACAAATATACAAGTGCTATAACAAGTCTCAGTTAGCTTACACGTAACAAAGGCTTTTAAATAATATAATAAAGAAATACTGATAACAGAATAGAAAAGGAATAGAGCAAGCTAGAGTTAGAGGTCTTTTTTGCCTTTGTTAATTGTATAATAAAAGAAAACCGATAGAATACAAAAGAATAGAAAGCTTAATATTATTCTTTTTTTTTAAGAATAGTGAGTATTAAAGTTAGAAGGTCAAATACATTTGGAAGAGATGTGTTTTAAGCTGATTCTTGAAGATGGATAAGTCCTAGCCTACTACCAGCACAAAAAAAAAGCATTGTAATCATTATGTGAAATTAGCTACAGGACCAACCCCCCGCCCCCCGAGAAAGAAACTGAGTTGAGGAAAGTGAGTTGTTCGCTGCGTGAGGTGAGTGTGTATACTGATGCACCGCCGGTCTATCAGTGGTAAACTCAGTGGCTACTGGCAATTGTATAATGAATTCAAGCGACAAGTCGGTAACCTTATTTTAAATTTTAGGACTGTTTATTTTGCGTATCCTGTGCGCTTTTGTCATTGGCGGAGCAGTCGGTCAATCCCACCTTTCCAGTAAATACGACTTGTGATTGGACTGTACCTCAGCAGACAGCAAAGCATTGGCCGAGAGCAGAAGGCCCTCCCTCCAGGCTTTTTTTTAGTTGCGAGGTTGCGAAGCTTCATTTTCGCTCAGTCTGAGTTTCAGAGTTTCAGAGAGCAGAGCTGCGTGACAACACTGCCACAAATCACGTGAGTCGCAAGCTCACAACTGTGTGTGCGTATCTCCGCAAAGTGGGTGTTGTAAACTCAGCTCTGAAAAAATAGTCTGCAATAGGAGTGCAAATGTAATGTAACGTAATAAGTTTCGCCCTTTCGAACCTCAGTTTTCAGTTTCAAAACTTTTTTTCACCTATTCGCACACCAGTTTTCAGATCACTATTTACAAGGTTTCAAATCTTGAAAGCAAACTATACACTGGGAGAACAGTGACAAATTTGAAACTCTGAAAAAATGATTGCACAACACCATAAAAAAAGAGTGTTGCAATTCTGATGAGGGAAAACTCAAAAACAAAATTATGTTTGAAGAGATGTAATTTTTTTACCACTTTGCAAGCCTGCGAAGCTCTGTTTTCAGAATTTCAAAACAAAATTTCACACATTCGCACACCAGTTTTCAGATCACTACTTACAAGGTTTCAAACCTGGAAAACAATCTAATACAGTGGGAGAACACTGACAAATTTGAAACTCTGAAAAATTATTTGCGCAACATCGTAAAAAAAATGTTGCAGTTCTGAAGAAGGAAATCTAAAAAACAACATAATGTTTGCATAGATATTTTTTTTTTTTTTTTCATTTTGCAAGCTTGCAAATCTTATTTTTCGATCTTGCAAAACTTTTTTTTGTAAGATTTTGAGTTTTCGAACACTTAGTTTCAACCTTTCAGAACTGTATTTTCAGTTTTGAATCATGGCAGGATTTAAATCCCATACACTTTTGATTAGATTTTTGTGGACACTGAACAATGTGCAACTCAATAGACCAAAACTGAGAAATTCAGATAGGACTGGTCATGGCTGATGGCTTTATAGAAACTTTGGAACCTAAATTACTGGTCCTGTTCTTTCCAAGGACAACTTGTCTCGGTTGACTTCCTCCTACCCTGTGTTGGCAAAAAAATAGTTTTAGATACACACACACACACACACACACACACACACACACGCACACACACACACACACACACACACGTATCTCTATATATAAACGTATATATATATATATATATATATATATATATATATATATATATATACTTGTCAGGTGAAGGAAGCAGTGCAGACATGAGGGCAAGGCCTGAAGTGGCTTTTTTTATCCTTTTTTTTTATTTGCTTCTCTATTTCATGGCGGTGCTCTTTGAATTTGGGGACTAGAATGTGAAAGGCACTGGAAGCTCAAAGGCGATGTGATGTAATTGACTGTTATTCGCGCTTCTGACTTAATGTGTGTTTTCTCTGGGTGAGTTTTTTTTTTTTTTGTGCTAATTTGTGTGCATTGGCCAGAGAAATAAATGACAGCACCTGGATGATTACTGAGAAAAGTGTGAAGCCTCAAATCTTCTCTGCTAAGTAAAAAAAACAACAATAAAAAACAAACAAACAAAAAAAGCTTTCTTTTTATTAAACATCAGCAGAAGCAGAATCTGTTTGCTAAATGCAAGGCTGCGACTTATTCAGTCTAAAATCTGCTTTCTTATATTTTGTGTATGCACAGTTGTGTAACACAAAATAAACAATAACTATTACAATTCCTTTTACCATCACAAGTATGTGAATAATGAGTTGCATTATTGCAGTGTTGTTTCAGCTCTGTAACAGCTGATAAGCATACAGTATTTTGCAATTCATGGAAATATTTTTATTACAAAGTATACTAGACATACAAAAATGTGTATTTGCTCAGAAACGTAGCAAGGACATATTTGAAATAATCCATGTGACATCAGTGGTTCAACGGTAATTATACAAAGCTACGAAAATACTTTTTGTGAGCAAATAAAATATGTTGTTTATATATGTGATACTCACCAAAATGGCACAATGCGGAGGAGACAAATTATTGAATGAAGTAATTATTTTTGTTTTCTTTGTGAACAAAAAGTATTCTTTTAGCTTCGTAAAATGACTCTGATGTCACATGGACTATTTTACCGATGTCCTTGCTATATTTCTGAGCCTTGATCGCAGTAATTACATTGCTGTCTATGGAGGGGCAGCAATGTAAAATATCTTAAAGAGTTGGTTGACTTTTTTTTTTCTATGCTTGATTGTGTTTGTGGGGTGCAGTCTGACGTGTTAATGTTTTGTTAAAAAATAAAAAAAGTTACCTTTATTCTTTACCACTCTATCTCTTCTCCTATAAATGCTCTGATGATTTCCTGGTTTTATGACCCCCCTCCCTCAGAAATACGCAATGGGCTCAGATTGTTTAGCTGGCCCAGAGTGTTGTGATTGACTAAACTACTAATGTGCATCTAAACGTCCCGCCCCTCACCTCAGAATGTGCTCCGGTTGTATTGTAAGCAAAGGCATCGTCAATATCTCTAATCAATTTGAGCCTGTTTGAAAAGCAGAGGATATTAGTGAAGTGGATTGTGCAAAACATCTGCAAACACACAGCTCTTAATGGTATGTTTATGTTTGTTGTTGTCTCATACTTTTAGATACGATGTCATTTGCAAATGATATTGCTTGTGTTAGATTTTAATTTATGGTTTTATCCAGATTAAAGCTTTAATACAGAACAGCAACCGCACACGCATCCATGTTTAATGATTATCATAGCTAATGAGCTGAATGAGAGAGAGAGAGAGAGAGAGAGAGAGAGAGAGAGAGCGAGAGAGAGATGGAGAGCAGGAGAACATGAGAAACAGGATTAAGAACCGCTGTTTTAGAACACTGATCCCAGGGGCAGGGTTTATCTGGGTTTGTGATGTCACAAACTCAGGAAGTAACTCATCATAGTCCCCACAAGGCATTTTTGTAGGCATTACACTGCCATAATTTTAAAAGACAATATCCCCGTTTGCATTGAACTTTCAGCGTCATAACTTTGCAGATATTGTTAATGCTCAAACAGCAACATTACACTCAAACTAAACTTTAAAAAAAGTGATATTGCAATCAACCACCCCTTTAATTTGTGTTACGAAGATGAACGGAGGTCTTACAAATTTGGAACAACATGAGGGTGAGAAATCAATGACAGAAATGTACATTTTTAGGTGAACTTTCCCTTTAACTTATCACAATGTTAAAATAAAACTTACAGTATGAAAAACAGTGCAATGCAAATTAACCACAGTAAATATTGTCGACAAAGTATATGAACAAAAGCCTGTACTGACAGAAACTATTGCATAATAGATGGATTGTGGGCCAGTGATAGGCTTATGTTATACGTTTAAAGAAAATAAAGCAAAAAATATTGACTTTTTTTTATGATTTTGTTTGACACAAATATTTAAACGTAATTAATGGGGGTTCGATTCCCTGGGGACACATGATATGTAAAAACTCATGGTCTGAATGCACTGTAAGTCGCTTTGGATAAAAGTGTCTGCTAAATGCATACATTTAATTTCATTTAATTAATAATAATAATCATCATCTTCATAATAATGAATTATTATTAATACTATTGTTGTTGTTATTGTAATTATTAGTATTAATTATCATTATTTTTATAGTTTCAACTCATGGAAAAAAGAGCAGCTGTTCACACACCAGCTGAGATTTACGCTAGATATGTCTGAAGTCACAGCAGGACAGTTGAATGAAGCCTCACACTCAAAATGCACACAATCGGAGCAGTATAATCGCTAGGAGTGGGAAGTCACATAAGCCAGACCTCTGTGCATATCCCTCTGTTCTCATAGATTAAGATGTAGCAGGCCGCCACAGGATTTAGACAGTCTTTGAGCAGATTGTACTCACTATGCTTTGGCTCTGTAATGAAATGCCATGTGTTTCCCCCCATGCATCTCACAACTGCTATGTCTCTAAAATGGGGAAAACGACACACAAGGCAATTGCAGTGTTGATCAGCAGTTTTTTTTTTTTTTTTAATGCTACAGAATGCTGACATGAATGTCAATTTTGACAGTTAAAGCCAATCAAGTCCTTTTTTTTTCCGTAATGCACAGGAACTGTTTGTTTCTGCTGTGTGTCTTGAGTTTGAGCTCTGTCACATTATTTTTTTATTGACTCTTTTTTTATATATATAGCCAAAACCTGGATATTTTAGGCAATATTAAAATCCTGGCTGGGCGTGTCCCGTATGAACGGCCCATATGGTCACCCTACTCAACTGTCTTAGGTCTTTTTTGTTACATCTTCCTCTTTATGATGCGCCAAATGTTATCTATGGGTGAAAGATCTGGACTGCAGGCTGGCCATTTCAGTACCCGGATCCTTCTTCTACGCAGCCATGATGTTTAATTGATGCAGTATGTGACCTGGCATTGTCATGTTGGAAAATGCAAGGTCTTCCCTGAAAGAGACGATGTCTGGATGAGAGCATATGTTGTTATAGAACTTGGATATAGCTTTCAGGATTGATGGTGCCTTTCCAGATGTGTAAGCTGCCCATGAAAAAATGGACACTGACCACAGAACAGTTTTCCACTTTGTCACAGTCCATTTTAAATGAGCCTGGCCCAGAGAAAACGCCTGCGCTTCTGGATCATGTTTAGATATGGCTTCTTTTTTGACCTATAGAGTTTTAGCTGGCAATGGCGAATGGAACGGTGGATTGTGTTCACCGACAGTGTTTTCTGGAAGTATTCCTGAGCCCATGTTGTGATTTCCATTACAGTAGCATTCCTGTATGTGATGCAGTGTCTGAATCATTGGATGATATTATGCACTGTAGATGATGATAACTTTTTCTCAGAGAAACTCCTTTCTGATATTGTGCCACTATTTTTCGCTGCAGCATTTGGGGAATTGGTGATCCTCTACCCATCTGGAATTCTGAGAGACACTGCCACTATAAAAGGCTCTTTTTATACCCAATCATGTTGTCAATTGACCTAATAAGTTGTAAATTGGTCCTCCAGCTGTTCCTTATATGTAAATTTAACTTTTCCGGCCTCTTATTGCTACCTGTCCCAACTTTCTTTGGAATGTGTAGCTCTCATGAAATCCAAAATGAGCCAATGTTTGGAATGACATTTAGAATGTCTCTCTTTCAACATTTGATATGTTATCTATGTTCTATTCTGAATAAAATATAAGTTTATGAGATTTATAAATTATTCCATTCCTGTTTTCCTCACAATTTGTACAGTGTCCTAACATTTTTCCTAACAATCAGTCCAAAGGAAGGGTGAGACATCATAGGCGGGTGACATCAGAGACCAGTTCTGGAGAGAGTGCGCCGGGACGGAGTCCGGCTGCTGTTAGTAGCCCCGTTCTGGACAGGCCGGGTATGGTTCCTGGGCCTGATTTCTCTTTTTGACGGCACTCCATGGGAGGTTCCCGTCAGGAGAGATCTCCTCTCGCAGGCGGAGGGTGCGCCCCCGCATGGAGCTTAGAGGCTGTAGGTGCTGTCTCTGAGGAGGCACAACTCTTAGCTTCCAGTCTCTCAACCGAGGTTGTAAGACCATTCTCCAATCCAGAGCTCCCTTAAAGAGGAAACTGTATGCCTTGAAGTGGAAGCTTTTCACTTCTTGGTGCGGAGACCGCCAGCTCGACCCAGTTAACTGCCTGTATGGTACAGTGCTGGAGTTCCTGCAGGCTCTCCGCAGGGTTGACCTACTCCACCCTGAAGGTCTACGTGGCGGCCATGGTGTCCTACCGCGCCCCTCTCGGTGGCCAGTCAGTGGGCAGAAACCCTCTGGTTACATGTTTCCTCCATGGTGCGCTGAGGCTGAGGCCTCCGGCCAGGAGAAGCTTATGCTAAGCGGTGATCAGGATGTTATCCTAAGCCTCGAGTCCTCTGATCTCCCCTCTCCTGGGGGTCAAGACTCACTGAAGTTTGGCCATTGGACGGGTTGTCCCCGAATTCTGTCAGGCTCCTTCTCTTGCTTTAGCTGTGCTCTTCCACACTAAGCAGAGATTTGAAAGTCTGGCGGCATGGGCATTCTCGTTCCCCAAACGTTCTCGACGCAGCTCGAGTTCCTGAAGAGGAACGTCTAAGGTTACGTATGTAACCCTGGTTCCTCGAAGGAACGAGACGCTGCGTCGCAGTGCCACACTTCCGGCATCTCTGGCTGGCGCTTGCTTCATCCTTTGAGGCTGATTTCCGGCTTCGCCGCTCATGCTTTATGCTTCCTGGTCTCTGACGTCACCCGCCTATGACGTCTCGCCCTTCCTTTGGACTGATTATACACATTATTCAGAGACGTCACGCTGGACTCGTTCCCCAAACGTTCTCGACGCAGCGTCTCGTTCCTTCGAGGAACCAGGGTTACATACGTAACCTTAGAAGATTTTTTTTCTGAGCTGTGAAAGAAAGAGCAGAAGTATTGAAAATCAAACTATTGTGCTTTGATTTATGACTGTTCACCCTATTAATGACTAAAGTTAAATGAAGGTAAACGACGTCTCATATCTTTCTCTAACATTCTGTGCCCGTGTGAAGCATCCACTAATGTCTTTCTGCATGCACGCTCTGTGCAGTCTATTATTATATCTAGTGGGTGTCAGGTATGAGAGAATATGTGCTCTGATGTATTCATGACCATGTGCTTTTAGCGGGCGTTCTGCAATATCTGGGTCCTGCTGTTTCCTGGGATGAGCTGTCGTCTATGGGTGCCATTATCATGCTGCCCACCTCTCCCCAAGCCTCATCTATTGATGAAAATGAGATATAACATAACCCTCTTCACGTCCATGGATTGATATTGATCCATTTTGATGAAAAAAAAATGGATAATAGAATTGAAGAAAATAATGGATATGATTTACATCTGTGTGTTGTTTTTGATTAAATCATTTTTTTTTCAGGGCTCATTGTCTCAATGGCACTGGAACTTGTTTGAGGTTGGTGTGTGTGTGTGTGTGTGTGTGTGTGTGTGTGTAGCTGGGCTTTGCGGGGGCCCGGTGCAGGTTGTACCATTGGGCCCTGTTTGAAATAGTTTCATTTGTATGTTCATTCTGTGCATTTATTGTTCTATTAACACAATGTTTAAGTTTTTTCAAGTTTGTAGGTTTCCAGGTACAGAAACCAAATAATCAAATGTAAAAAAGTACTGCATAGTCTTCACTGTAAACATTACATATAGCTACAGTCAAAACAAAATGTATTCATATTACCAAGCAATGTATTATTTTGTTCAGTCTGTGATGTAAAAAGGTCGCATTAGCAATTAAAGAAAAAAATACTTAAGCAAAACATGATTAGGTCACAGTATCTGAATAATTTTTGGCCCCAATTTTGTTTTACTTGTATTCCACTGTATGAAGAATTCTGGGGTATAATATGTGTTTTATTGGATTTATTTTGCTGTACTCGCTTACTTAAATTAACTATAGTGTCCTGCACCCAAATAAAAAAAAATATATATCTGGTGTCTGAATAATTTTTGGTTTGACTGTGGATTCTTGTAAAGTAATTCAGTAAAGTGCAAAGAGAGATTTTATTTCTTTCATTTTCTTGGATTAACGTTAAAGACACCGACAGCAGCTAGTAGCTAAATTAGTTCGGTCACTTTAAGAGACAAGGCATCCATTATAATGATACACATCCGATTTTTTTCTCCACTGTTTACTTTAATTTTTAACATAACCGACAGTTTTTTCAAGAATACTATCCATGTATGTATTTGTCAGTACAAGAGCAAGAAGAGGCAAAATCCACATTCAAGCAATTCTGCATGTGCCCTGTGCACACAGAACACATGCCTGGATACTGAATTATGCTCTTTCACATATTTTTCTGTTTGCATGTTTAAACTGCGATTTCTATTTGCTCCTTCAGGTGTAGGAGAACTTACAAGTGCTCAGTTGATTTTTTCTGCATCTTGTGTTTGAATGCTTTTAAACACTTGAATGTTTAAATTGGCAAGGCTTAAAAACACATGCAAATGATAAGCTTCCGTGATGATGCACAGCAGTGGGCCGTCAACTATAATCATCACCACCTTTCACCCCACTAGAAAAAGCCCTGCACACACACACAAAACACCCTTGGACAAGGACACCCCTGAGGAGACAATATCCAATCTCTATAGCAGTGATATAGGGTCGGCATGAGATGCTGATGATGATGCATTGACAGACTCCGATGGCTGAGTGAGAAAAAAACAAATAAAATAAATAAATAGATAACAACTTACAATAAGGTTATATATATATATATATATATATATATATATATATATATATATATATATATATATATATATATAATTTTTCTTGTTTTTACATTTTCATTATTGGACTGTTATAATAATATATGTAAAACAACAGCGCTAATAATTATTCAGTCGCAGGTCTAAGACCATGTAATTACTGTCTCATTGCCAGAACAAAAAATATATTTTTCTTATAATTATACAGTTCTCTTACGAGAGTTCTCTCGTACTGCGTCTTGGCTAAGACGCTACGAGAAAAGTCTCTTTTCACGAAATACTGAAGCAAAAAATTATCCTTAATTTTGAATTTTTGTAAAGCGCATTTGCAGCAGTACACAGCCATAGGCGAGACGGCTCGCTCGCTCATTGGCTGCTCTGCAGCAAGTGCACAGCCTATCGAGCACAGGCTGATGCCATATCAGACCAATTAGGACGCTTCGCACCCATCACGCCACTTCCCGCCGAAACGGGTGTGGCCCAACCCTATAAAAGGAGCTTGAAATTGCTGACTCACCTGATTTTTCATCTCTTCAGCGAAGCTCAAGCATCGCTGGATCACGGAGGAAGCAAGCGCCGTCTGAGAGGCATATCAGCGGGACGAGCCATTCGGAAGCTGCTGGCCTCGCCGCCTTCTACTGCCATTCCTGCTGCGCTGTCCGGCGCCTATATCCTTTAATATCCTTATATCCTTGTGTGAGTTCGCTCTGCGACATACACTCTAAAAGAGCTGCGTCTTTTTAAAGATGCCCTCGTGCGGCTCGTGCAGAGCCCCGCTCAGCGAAGGAGATCGTCACGTCATCTGCGTCTCCTGCCTGGGTGAGGACCATGCAGCGCTCGCGCTCGCTGACGGCGGATGCCCTCATTGCGAGTTAATGCCTATGGTGACTCTGAGGACTCGCCGGGCGTTCTTCTCGAAGCCTGCATCATCCGCTGCGCCGCAGCGCCGTAAAAAGCGCTGCTCGCAGCGCCTTCCGGAACCGCCCCCAGCTCTGCCGAGCTCGCCGGTTCCCTCCGCTTCACCGGCCTCCCCTGCATCGCTTCCCGATGGTCAGCGTCCGCTGTCTGCCGCCGCGTCATCGGAGGAAGTGGATCTCAGGGCCGCGTCGGAGGAAGAGGACACATGATCTCTGCTTGCTTCGGGCAGTGAGGGTTGGGCGAGCTCTGTGGATCTCGCGCCCTCTGCTCAGAGGCCCAGCAGACGGGCTGATATCGATAAGGAGCTGATGCGAGTGCTCACGTTGGCCGTAGCGAGCCTCGGCCTCGAGTGGTCTGCTCCAGCGCCCCCTACTCCTTCCCGGCTGGATGGTAGCTTTCTCCCGGATGAGCGTTTTTCTTCCAGCTCAAAGCACGCCCCCTTTCTTCCTGAGCTTCACGAAGAAGTGGCGAAAGCTTTGAACGCTCCTTTCTCGGCGAGAGTTCGTTCATCTGTTTCGTCAGCATTCTCCAAACTGGACGATGCTAAGAACAGAGGCTACCTGTCACTTCCGCCGGTGGAACAGGCTATTGCAGCGCACCTTTGCCCGCCCTCTGCTGGACGGCGGACTAAGGCGGCGTTGCCATCCAAAGCCTGCCGCATGACGTCATTGCTGCTCGCACGGATCTTCTCTGCTGCTGGGCAGGCTGCGTCTGCGCTGCACACCATGGCCACTCTGCAGATCTTCCAGGGCGATCTCATCCGCAAGCTGGATGAGATGGGGCCTGAAGCGATCTGTCTCGCGGATCTGAGGAGCGCTTCGGATCTCTCCCTCCGCGCTACTAAGTCCGCTGCACAGGCCATGGGACGGGTTATGGCTTCCGCTACGGTGGCTGAGAGGCATTTGTGGCTGACGCTCTCTGACATCAAGGGGTCTGAGCGCGCTGCGTTCCTCGACGCGCCGCTGACTCCTGCTGGCCTCTTCGGATCATCTGTCAGCGAGTTTGTGGAGAGATTCGTCGAGGACCAGAAAGCATCGCAGGCGTTCAAGCACTTCTTGCCGAAGCGCTCCGGTCCTGCAGCTGGCCGCGATAGACCGGCCCCACAGAGCTCTCAGTCACGCCCACCGCCAACTGCGTCATCGCGACAGTGTCAGCAACGCAGCACAGGACCCCGTTCTCGCTCTTCCAGCCGTCGCCCCGCACCGCGGGAGCAGCGGCAGAGGAGTGCGGTGAAGCCAGAAGCCCCGAAAGCATCCTAGCACCGCTAGGAAAGCACCGGTGTATGAGTTCCACAGCGGCCGAGATCTCATCCAAGCGCGCCGCTGTTGCAGTTCCAAGAATTGTGACTGTCTCAGCGTCTTCTGCAATGCGCAAGCCTGCACGAGTGCCCGCTTGCCTGCACACAAAAGCCGTTATCACGGCTACCCAGATATTTCCCGAAAAGAGTGTTATTTCTGGTGTTCCGGCCACGGCCGATGGTGCTATTAATGTTGTGACGATGCCCACTCCTCAGTGCCCATCTCCGCATATAAGCACAGCCCTGCACACAGGGCTCGCGCCTATGAGATCGACTCAGATCGGTCACGCGCACCACATAGTAAACGTGCCCACTCCTCAGTGCCCACAAACACTATGTGACACACGGCGCGTGGTTTCTGTAAAAATGAAGCCCGTGCTCGTATGATCTGCCCAGGCAGACAGCGAGTCAAAAGCAGTAAATGTGCACATTTGCAGCCCACAGTTACTCGCAGACATCATGAGTCCCACTGGACCCGCTCAGCCCTCCCTCGATCGGTTAAGCGCCGAAACGGGGTCGAGGAGGAGCGATCTGCCCGCTGTGATCAGCGCGATCCCCGCCTCAAATGCCACAGGCGCGACGCCCATGTTGCAGAACACCGAATCGCCGCCGTTGCCCAGGCAACAGAGCGCGCTTCGCATCCAGTCCTTAGCCATTCATGCAGATGCATGGTCAGCGCTTACAGGGGTTTCGGATTGGGTGCTAGGCATTATAAAGAGAGGCTACTCGCTACAGTTCTCTCGACGCCCTCCGCGCTTTTTAGCGCGCGTCGAAACCACGGTAAAAACAGAAGTAGCACACCTACTTCGGGCCGAAATATCAAAACTGTTGAGCAGAGCTCAAGTCTCAAGCTCAAAGCGAGGGGGTGCTGTACAGCAGATATTTTCTGGTGCCCAAGAGAGACGGGGGTCTCAGGCCCATACTGGATCTAAGACAGCTGAACAGGGCATTGATGAAACGCAGTTTCAGAATCCTTACGACCAGGAAGCTCCTCGCACATATTCGCAGAGGAGACTGGTTCATGTCAATAGATCTGAAGGACGCGTATTTTCAAATACAGATAGCGTCAAATCACAGGCGATATTTGAGATTCGCCTTCGAGGGCCAGGCATACCAGTTTACAGTCCTGCCGTTCGTCTTGTCCGTAGCTCCTCGTACGATCCTCTCAGACTCAGAGGCATGCGAGTGCTGAACTATTGGACTCGTGGAGCACAGGGCCGTTCTACTCGATCACCTCGAGAGACTCGGTCTCAGTGTAAACTGGGCGAAGAGTTCGCTGAACCCCAGTCAGACGATACTGTTCTTGGGTTTAGCTCTGGACTCGCATTCCATGACGGCGCGGCTGTCACCACAACGCGCGTTGAGCATGCAGCGCGCGGCGAATTCTCTCTGCTGCGGCGTGACTGTTTCGCTCAGAGAATGTCAGAGGATGCTGGGTCTCATGGCCTCAGCATCTCCGGTTCTGCAGCTGGGCCTGCTCCGCATGCGCCCCCTACAGTTCTGGCTGAAAGTGCGGGTACCGCGTGGAGCGTGGATATCTGGTCGACTGCGTCTCAAGGTCAATCAAGGCTGCATTACAGCCCTGAAACCCTGGACAGAGATCGACTGGTACCAATCAGGTGTAAGCCTGGGGACTTCCTCGACAGTGAAGATGGTGTCGACGGACGCCTCCACGTCGGGATGGTCCTTTGGCCTGTGGTCAGAACGGGAAAAGCTCCAACATATCAACTGTCTGGAAATGTTGGCAGTGGAGAACGCGCTGACGCGTTTTTGTCCCCAAATCAAAGGCCACCACGTCTTAGTCCGTTCGGACAACATGTCTGTGGTGTCCTACATAAATTGCCAGGGCGGTTTCGGGTCCCGAAACCTGTACAGGCTGACGGAACGCCTCCTGGTTTGGGCTCAGTGCAACTTGTGCTCGCTGAGAGCAGTGCATGTGCCTGGGCTACAGAATCTGGGGCCAGACAGGCTGTCCAGAAACAACATTCCCACGGGCGAATGGTCTCTACACCCGCAAACAGTCCGGCTGTTGTGGGAGAGATTTGGCAGGGCGGAGGTGGACCTCTTCGCATCCCACGAAAACGCTCACTGCCCCGCGTTCTTTTCCAAGAACGAAAGCGCGCTGTCACGGAGATGGCCGTGCTGCCCGCTTTATGCTTTCCTCCCGTCTCCCTCCTTCCGCAGGTGATAGAACGGGTGAGAGAAGCGAGATGTTCCATACTGCTTGTAGCACCTTTTTGGAATAAAACCAACCATGGTTCCCAGATTTGATGCGGTTAGCAGATATCGCCCCGTGGCCAGAGCCTTGGAGGAGGGACCTCCTATCGCAGGCCAGGGGCTCGATTTGGCACCCTCAACCGGAGTTGTGGTCCCTCCATGTGTGGGCGCTCAACGGTTACCCGCTGATCTCTCAGTGGGAGTGCTAAATACCATCACTCAGGCTAGGGCTCCGTCGACGCGACGGCTCTATGCCTCGAAGTGGTCGGTGTTCTCCAGCTGGTGTACAGCTTGGGGATGTTCACCCCTTAGTTGTGAGGTGACGGAGGTTCTCTCCTTCCTGCAGGAGCTGTTGGATAAGGGCAGAGCCCCATCCACGCTCAAAGTCTATGTGGCGGCCATTGCAGCGTTTTCTGAAATGGCGCTGGGTCAGTCAATAGGAAAGAACGATTTGGTCATCAGCTTCCTTAGAGGAGCTAGGAGGCTGAATCCTCCCAGACCTCCGTCAGTCCCTGTATGGGACCTCGCGACGGTTTTGGAGGCCATGAAGGGTTCCCCCTTTGAGCCTATCCAATCGATTAGCCTCCAGCATCTGTCGTTCAAGACGGTATTCTTGTTGGCTCTCGCTTCAGTGAAGCATGTGGGTGACCTGCACGCGCTCTCGGTGAGCCAGCCGTGCTTGGAGTTTGGGCCTAATGACTCTAAGGTCATACTCAAACCTAGGCACGGTTATGTGCCAAAGTCCCTCAACACGCCATTTCGGGCCCAGGTTATTGCCCTGTCTGCCCTGTCGGTGTCAGGAGAGGATGGAGACTGGAGTCTTCTTTGCCCTGTTAGGGTTTTAAGAGCTTATGTGTCTCGCTCTGCTGTTTGTCTCGTTCAGTGGACGTTCCAAAGCAATGGCTGTATCGAGACAGACTCTATCCAGATGGATAGTCGACGCCATAGTGTTAGCTTACGCTTCCAAGGGCCTTCAGTGCCCACTGGGCATCAGAGCACACTCCACAAGAGGCGTCGCCTCGTCGTGGGCGTGGTCTACTGTGGTCTCCTTGCAGGATATTTGTATGGTGGCAGGTTGGGCCTCGCCGTCTACATTTATCAGGTTTTATAACCTGGAGGTTCCCGCCTTGCAAGCAAGGCTGCTGTCGGTGTAGCCGAATCAGGGCCCTGATGGGAATTCTGAGTTCGTGATCGTTATGCGATACCGACTGTTATATGGGCAGTATTGTGTAAGACCCGTATTGCCACATTGGTCAGGCCTTGCCTCGACTGTGTGATGATTGTATTGCCGCATCTACGGGTGCCGCTAGATATGGGATGGAAGGCTTTCCCCCCCTCTCCTGTCCTGGGCTCTCTGTGAGTCCCTCGGGTGACTGTGAACTGTAAATCCTGGGCGTTGCTTCAGGTTTATTGGTGTGTGTTCCCTGCGCGCACGGCGTTTTACATGGGGTTCCCGTAGCGTCTTAGCTAAGACGCAGTACGAGAGAACTCTCGTAAGAGAACGTACTCGGTTACTTACGTAACCTCGGTTCTCTCTAGAAGAGGGAACGAGTACTGCGTTCTCTTCCGTGCGTACGATTCACTCTGGTTCGCTTTGGCCATGAAATAAATCAGGTGAGTCAGCCTTTTCGAGCTCCTTTTATAGGGTTGGGCCACACCTGTTTCAGCGGGAAGTGGCGTGATGGGCGCGAAGCGTCCTAATTGGTCTGATATGGCATCAGCCTGTGCTCGATAGGCTGTGCACTTGCTGCAGAGCAGCCAATGAGCGAGCGAGCCGTCTCGCCTATGGCTGTGTATTGCTGCAAATGCGCTTTACAAAAATTCAAAATTAAGGATAATTTTTTGCTTCAGTATTTCGTGAAAAGAGACTTTTCCCGTAGCGTCTTAGCTAAGACGCAGTACTCGTTCCCTCTTCTAGAGAGAACCGAGGTTATGTAAGTAACCGAGTACGTTTTTAATGCCACTTGTCTAAGGTTGACTGGCCCTGTTCATTGTGCTGGGTTGTAACTGATTACATGTAATCTGGATTACGTAATCAGATCCCAAAAATTGAGCACTTGTAATTATACTATATTGCATTTTAAAATACTTGTAAACAGACTAAAGATACTTTTTTACTGATTACATATTCACACAAGTGTTTGTCTTTGGAAGGCTATGTCTTTCAAAAAATGTACAAATCATTATTTCTGGATAATTCCCAGTATTTCTTATTTACATCTAAAGCAGGGATTCCCAAACTTTGAATGTCTTTCATCCTCAGAGATTTCAAGGTAATAAGTGGGAATAAGTAAATAAAGAAGAGTGAGTGAGTGAGTTATGTGATGCAGTAATAGACTGAGTGAGTGAGTGATTGAGTCAATGAGTGAGCGAGCGAGTGAGTTAGTGAGTGAGTGAGTTATTGAGTGAGTTAATGATTGATTGAATGAGTGAGTTATTGAACAATTGAGTAACTGAGTGAATTATCAAGTTATTGAGTGAGTGATTAAGTGAATAAGTGAGTTATTGAGTGAGTGACTGAGTGAGTAATTGAGTGAGTGAGTGAGTGAGTCAGTGAGTAAGTGATTGAGTGATTGAGTGAGTGATTAAGTGAATGACTGAGTGATTAAGTGAATTTGTGCTAGTGATATTCCTCACTTCTTACTGACACTACAAACATACCATCTTTTTTGTTTACTGAAATAAATTACAGCTTTAGAAATTTTAGAAAAGCTTTTAGAAAAACTCTTAATTACCGTGTGTTTGTTTGTTTTATATTAATTATTATTTATTTGTTTTTATTTATTTTATTTTTTTCAAATTCACAGACATTTAAAATATAACACAGTAGTTTTACTAGTCATGAAATGCCCTGAAGAATAAAACACTACAGAAACACTACAGCCAAGGCAGTGTGGCAACACCAGTGTCACTATTCTATAAGGATTTAATGAGTCAAGACAAGCAGAATGTTGAAAACACCGTGTTCTCACTCACTTTGATGCTGTTATTCTCACCTTTGTTACCTACACCAAAGACACAATTAAGATCTGAAAAGCAATCTTTTTTTAGGTGAACGTGTGTGTCATCAGGAGCATGTGAGTGGATCAGCAGAGGGCTTTATTTCACACTTGGTTGGTACAACTATAAATGAATAGAGGCAGGAGTACAATTCCCAACTTATTCCAGTGCACCCAAAAAAACCTGCATGGCGGCAAGTCTCCTTTACTGATCACAGCAACTGTGTGAAGCAGCTTTAAGTCACATGAGAAGATTGAGCGGTACAGATTTATGAACACGTGAAATCACAGATTTTTAAAAGCCATCATATCTGGGTGTTAAATTAGCAGACTGTGTATGAGGATTTAGGGCAGTATCTATCAGTCAGTTGGCAATTGGATCAAAACTAATGTTTAATCATGCCTCCATATCTCGTTAAGATGCACTGCTTGCAGTAAGAAAAAGGCTGTTATGAATTGTTTATGTCATTACTATTTTATTACTTTCATTACTAAAAATATCAGCAGTGAAATGAGCCTATGAAGCTACAAGCTAGCCGAGCATCATTCTCTAAACATCCCTCTCCATTGCATCAGACCATCATTTAAAATCCTGTGAAAAAAAAACGTCTTTAAAATATGGCAGTTTTATTTATTTTTATTATTATTTATATTATTATTATTTATATTATTATTATTTATTTTATTTATTTTTCTATTTTTTTATTTTCTATATTTTTTTATATAAATCCAGAGCATGGATTTTGTCTCCAGTTGTAGCTTACATTCATGGTAATACATATGCAAGAAACTGGCTTATTATGAATTGAAAGTATGATAATTCCCATAATTAATGAATTATGTTTGCATAGGATATATGAGTTATCTATGAGATCATCAAAGCATCTGGAGATGTTTGTATTACACTCAATGTTCTACTTCAAAGTGGAAAATGTGTAGTCAGACTTACACTTGATTTATACAAGGCTAAATAATCTGCCTATATGAGTAGACCAATTTACTGAGTGAAGACTATACACCTTAATCCTAAATATATATTATGTAGGGTATCAGCAAATCAAACATTTAAGATTTGATCAAGTTCATGGTTAAAACACTGGGAGATTAATTCCACAGAAAGTCCCAAAGACAACAGGACATTCGTAAATCAGTCTCTAGCGCTAGCCAGTCTGAAGCAAAAATGCATGCTGTAAACATTTCTATCAATTAATACTTTGTCAAATGTATCATATTCTTGCTATAGGAATTAATACTTTGTCAAATGTATCATATTCTTGCTATAGGAATCATGTCTAAAATTATACATTTACATTTACATTTATTCATTTAGCAGACGCTTTTATCCAAAGCGACTTACAGATGAGGACAGTGGAAGCAATCAAAAACAACTGTAACAAGTGCTGTAACAAGTCTCAGTTAGCTTAACACAGTACACCTAGCATGGGATTTTAAATAATATAATAAAAATTAAAAAAAAACATAGAATAAAAAAAGAATAGAGCAAGCTAGTGTTAGAGATATTTTCACATACACACACACACACACACATACAATTGCATAATAAATGAAAAGAAAATAGAATACAAAAAGATTAGCAAGGTAGTTAGACTTTTTTTAAAGAATAGAATTAGAATAGTGAGTGTTAAAGTTAGAGGGTCAAATAAAGATGGAAGAGATGTGATTTAAGAAGATTCTTGAAGATGGCTAAGGACTCAGCTGTCCAGATTGAGTTGGGGAGGTCATTCCACCAGGAGAGAACATGTGCATTTACTCAGCAAGAGCGGGAAAATTCTGACCATGTGACTGGTAAGATGACATGTTGACTTATGAATTGGGATGAGAAAACATATAACACTCTGAGCAAAAGACAATATCTAATTGGTCAAGACACCATTTGGGGTGTGTCTAACAACCCGGTTTAAATACTCAAGACACCATCAAATGTTTTTTTTAGCTTTTAAGTCATGCTATTTATTTATTTTTTTCTTTTTAGTGCTCTTTGATCATGCCCCAGCTGCTCCTCCAAAACCACGAGGAGAGATGCCACCTAGTCCTTTACTTTAGTTTATTTTCTTACCATTGAGAGTTTCGTGTTCCGAGTGAAGTTTTGCCTAATGCCGTGTCTCTGAGTCTGACCTTGAGTTTCCATCAAGAAGTTCAACCAGCCCTCAACTCTGCATCTGAAGCTAACGCCCAACCACTGGCTTCCCAAGACTTTACCTCAAACGACCACTTAACTTCCAGCCAATCAGCAACCTCTGGAAACCCCTTTCAGCAACCAGACAATGAAGGGAAACCCTAACACACAGGCAAGTAGGGATGGGAACCGAAAATCTTATTCAGAACCGGTTTTGTTCATTGAAAAGAACCGGAACAGTGAGCAATTTCTAAGTTTCGGTTCCAAAAACAGTTCTGGTGCAACACATGACCAAGCGCTGTGAGCAGCCCTGCGCCGGTGTTCTGAATATTCTGCGTTTCCCGTAAAGCAGCGGTTCTCAATTGCAGTCCTCGCGCCCCACTGCTCTGCACATTTTGAACGTTTCTCTTAGTGCTTCAGACATTTGTTCTATTCGAACATAAGTGCCCTGCGAAGTGGACATCACAGGATATTCAGCCATGATTCCAGTTCGATGCGAACGTAGCTATATGTTCCAATCAAAGTGCATTGAAGTGTGCAAGATGTGAATTTAAATTGTATTGATTTACAGAGGTATATGATGTCACAGTTGTCCATGTTTAAAGACGCTGCACAGCACAAATCAGTGAATGAATGTTTCGATGTGAGGTAGAGTCCTGCACGGGTACGGGTGACCCGCAAATTTGGCTGAAACGGGTGAAAAATATCCAACTGTGTCAGATACGGGTGCGGGTCGGGTCGGGTCGGACATAGGGGAAACACGGGTCTAAACACGGGTTCAAAACTGTCACGTGCAAACGTAAAAATAGGCCTACATTCCACTTTTTAAAAAAATCACAACCACGCGAACGGCTCATTAGTTAACAGACGTAAAATATCAGCCAGCTGTTTTTTTCCGTTGTTTTATTTTTCCGGTTATATATATATATATATATATAATCTGAATTAAAATGCGTTTGATTTAAGCCTATTTCAAAATTTGTGTCATAAAATTATACCGCGCATACAGCTCAACTAATGCGATCGTTATAAAGGTGTTTAAACAACAATAGGCTACACTTCCACTTGCATGTATATTTGACAATCGGAATATCAGATATTTCATTCCATAGCTAAGACATTTGTGAATATGGGCCTAATCTAGGTTATCCAGGGTTGTTTTTTTTTTATTGCATCTGAAAGTGACTTTGTGCAGCTCATTCACATGTGTGCTCTGGCGCAGATCCGCCTCTCGCGATGCTCAGCTGTGAACCGTTCGACTTGAAGCACAACCTCAGACGGTGGTATGATTCGCTCTTTTGTTGTTCTGTTTTCTTTCAAGATCAAAAATACAACAAATGAAAGCATTTATCTGTATTTTCGACTGATGAGAACTATGCATATACATTCATAAATCAGTCAATTTTGTATTTTATTATGAGATATTTTATTCTAATGTGATCAGTGACTCAAGCACTGATGGACCAAAGAGCACGTATTTCGACATTTGTAGTAAAAACGTGAAATATAAATTCTCAGAAAATACATTTAATACCAATATATTGAAACGTCTGTTTATATACTCCATTAATAAAGGAGTCCAGACATTGGAAAAATATCAGTCCACATGCGTTTTATATTTAATATGAGGGAAATACACATGCATGCATGCGTGACACAATTTTTTTTTAACTTTTAGGTAGCAAAATATGTTTTAGTAATTCTGTCAATTACACTAAGGTTATTACATTGTCTGCTATATATTTGCTTCTTATTTATTAAATACGGGCAATTGATTGATAAAACGATCAAAATTAAGATAAAATGAATAAAAAACGAATATCTTTTAAAAAGAGTTTTCCATAAATAACTTCTGTATGACCTGGCAATAAAAAGTGTGTCTAATGTGATTGGCTTAACTGATTTGATTTCGGGTGCGGGTCCGGTGCCGGTTCTATTTTAAGCGGGTCGGGTCGGGTTGGGTATGGATTTTAATTAGTGCTGCGGTCGGAAAACGGGTCGGATGCGGTTTTAAGCACTGCGGGTACGGGCGGGTGCGGATTTACAAAATCGGACCCGTGCAGCTCTCTGATGTGAGGTAAACTTCAACAGATTTCCCCTGCTCAGGGAGTAGGGAGCAATGAACATTTGGAACACAGTTCATGCACGGAGTTCATTTCTAACAAGCTGATTATCTGAATCAGGTGTGTTAACAAAGAGAAATGTGCAAAATATACAGAGCAGTGGGGCTCGAGGACTGGAATTGAGAACCGCTGTCGTAAAGGATGTTACGAACCGAATAACAGACACGCCTCCCTGCCTCTTTAATTACTGAGCACATTGATTCCAATAACGCGCATTCCACAGACTCCTTGCACTGTCCCGCCTTTTATTTGCCGAACACATTGTTTCCCACAACTGTATGTGCACTCGCGCCTTTGATAACTGTGCACATCGTTTTGTCTGACTGTACATCTAACGGCAGCGCGCTGCACCTGCCGCCACTAAATGACATTATATGTGTCCCATATTGTAATTAATATACATACTGGCTTCAACTTGGACCACTAAATAAATAGACTGCTATTGTTATGCAAGTATGAGGGTTAGATTATTTAGTGTACAGGGGCCGGTTGCACCAGCTGTGCGTAAGTTATAACTTAGCCTAGTTTTGACGTAAATGGACACTAAGTTACGACTTACGGACTACTAAATATTTTTGCGTTGCACCATTAAACTTAGTTTAAACGTAACTATACGTTGTAACTAAATATTTACGGAAGCCTCTGTCCATGAAAAACGGTCGGAATAAGATGTCAGCCAGATTGGATCACATTGATGAGCTCGTATTTGATCATGAAGAGGCGCAAGTTCGTCAACGAGTTTTACGAGACAGACATCATCGGTTGGATATTTATGATGATGTCGACATATATGCTCGTTTGCGCTTTAAAAGAGAGGGCATAGATACAGACGGTTGGTCTGGGAACGCACCCGGGAACGCCCCGTCACGTGATGTGAATTTAGCCCGTGGGGGAAAACATTGCCTTGGCGCCAATTGAAATACACGGGACAATCACGCCGAAGAGTTGCTGTGTCGTTTTCTGTACCTCCAATAAACTAACAAATTATTAATTAAAGTTCTACATCCTTCCTAATAAACATACAGAACCGGAAAGGATGACAAAATAGCTACAAGCAATAAGTTGTGAGGATGATCAAGGGAAGTTGTGGAAATCCATAGACTAAGCATGTGTACGTGTGAAGTCGGCATTGATCACAGGCAGGCTATATTAACATCGTGTTCATTATTGACGTTATCAAAACTGTGTAAAGTTGTTTCAGAAAGTGGCATGCATAAATAATTAGCCTTATCATTCTACCTGAAGCAAATCTATGTAACGTTAGCCTAGTGTCAAACATAAACCCACTTAAAAAAGCGTGTGGACACGTAACAACTTAGTTTTGTGTCAGAACTTTTACACTTTCATTCATAAATTCACCCCGTCTGTGTTTGTGAAACGATTGAATCGCGGAATCCAGTCAAAAATAGAACTTGCTGTATAAAGCAGAACGCCACGGAATTTGGCTATTTTTGAATGAATACATCTACATTAGGGCTGTAAAATGAATCAAATATCGATATGGACTAGTGTATATGAATATTAAAGTTAAAAGAGACTACAATTGTTCTACGTGTCTCTGGGAATGAGCGCTCAATATGTGCATTTTTGTCATTCAGATACACACGATGTTCGCAGTGTTTTCCCCCACGCCGACTCCGCCCTCGCCACGCCCCCAGCTATGACTAGATGCCGACTGTATCTATAATAAGTTTAATTTGCTTTCAAGGACTGTTTTGTTTTCTTTGTATCCATCAATTAAAATAAGAATTTCTTCACGACTGAAATTGTTCTTCCTGTTTCTTTTCTCCTCCATGTGTGGAATAGATATTTTCAATTAAAAGTGTAATGTTTTGAGTTCGATAACATGTACTTTAATGTTTTTTTTAACTTTCAGTTTAGGCCAGTCAAGAATGAGTTTCAAATTACGCGCTGTTCAGACTATTTCCTATTTACCTATTAGAAGACTTGTGATTGAGTTAAGAAAAATAGACGTCATTCTATGCGACAACGCATTACTTTATGGAGAGCTTACGACCTACTAGCTACGTTCTGCCTTAAGAATAAATGGTGCAACCGAATAAAGTACAGAGTTAGTTATAAACTAGCTAGTAGTTACTAAGCCTCTAGTTTGGACTTTACGTTCCAGTTTAAGTAAGAACTTACGAACGGCTGGTGCAACCCTAACCAGGTCATTTCAAGAGTGATAAACAAAGTGATAGAAAATATTTATTTTAATGCATTTTAAATGTTTAAAAATGTGGAAACCACTCATTGCATCACACCATCTCCCGACTGCATTATTATTTGTTAAATAGGGACTTTATGGAGAGTGTGTATACATGTTTAAGTTTAACTGTTTATATTTCATTAATTAAGGGAAATTAACTCAGCCCTCAAGGGACTATTTGTCCAAAAAGCTTATTCCTACTTGAACAGAAAAACGTTATTGATAGTGTAAAAAACATCAACTTTGAAACACATGCTGATTGAAGGACTAGCATTACTCAGCATTACTTACTACCTTCCAGCAACGCTACATTCAGTGAAGGTAAAATAGTAAAAACATATTTCATTTAAATGAAACCAGAAGCCAACCAGAAATTTTCTACAAATACCCCACCCTACTAATGAAAATCTGTACACTGTAATATATGTTGCATTTTGACATTGCCAACCTTTAAATTAAGTTGACAGTAAGTAATAAACAGTATTGACCATTGAGTAGTTGAGTATTGTGCATTTTTCCTTACCACTATTTCTTAATAATTGTTTAATGATTTTAATGGAACCGGAATCAGAACCGGAACCGTTAGGTGGAACCGGAACCGGAATCGGAACGGAAAATTTCTAACGATTCCCAACCCTAGTGCTAATTAATAATGTTTTCACTATATTTGGGATTTTAGAGCCTGTCCTCCAAAAAAAACGACCATATAGGTCGTTTGTGCAAACACCTTATTATGACCTATATTTATGTTTTAAAGTTAAGATAAAAATAATGACAGTATCGCGTTGCATCTGTCGTCATGAAATGACGTATAACGTCATTACCAATCAAAATGCATGTTTATTTAAATGCAATGGTGTGGGCTTTTTAGATCAATCTCACAGTATTTCCTACATATTTTACTAGGTGGCCTATATTGTTCGAATGACCACACCTAACCCCACCCCTAAACCTAACCCTCACAGATATCATGCTAAATTATGATTTATTGAGCAAATACATTTTCGTGCATGTCCGTTCCCTGGGATCAAACCCATGATAGCATGATTACATATCAAGGTATAACACAATAATCTACCAACTGAGCTACATGAAACACAAATCAGAGTGCAAATAAAAGAGTACAAAACATTAATATGAAAATGACCTTTTGCCGATAGGGGCGCAATTGTAGTATACGCTCTGATGGGTCGTATTTCAGGGATTTGGACAAATGACCTATACAAGCGTATTGGTTGGAGGACAGGTTTGGGATTTTAATATTCATTGCAGAGTTAATGTTATACGAATGGGAATGGCCCGAACCTAGAGTACCCCCCGTATAATATAAAAGTGTGAAATGAACTCTAGTGGAGGAGATGGGGTGGAGGGGGGATGCTGATAAACCATCAATGGAGACAGGTAGGCTAATTGATCTGTATTTTAAGTGGCTCCACCTGTGCTAATTAAGCTAAGTATCTGACGTGCTCCTCCCGAACCTTGTTATGAAACTACATATAGTTTAAAGAAAGTAATATTTTTACATTACCTGAAATGAGTAACCTAGATTATGTTACTAACTACAGTTTTCATCATGCAATCTGTAATCAGTAATGGATTGCAATTTGTAAGTAATCCACCCAGCTCTGATGCTAAAACAATTTGTGCCATTAGCACATGCAATCCAGCAGACAGGAGGAAGATTAGCATAGCAAAACGAGCAGCATGCCACAATATGCTGTCAATCCCGCCAGTTGCCCTTGTGACAAACAAACAAGCCTATGAGCTGCTGATGGCTGCACATTGTACTCATCTTTCACTGTCAGCAAAACGCAGGCAGTGCACTGCCAAATGACACGCCATTTCTGGAGCTTATTTCAGCACCCCTCCGCCTGGATGGTGGAAGCGCTTGAAGCTAATTGACTGACAAGCAGAGGCTGAATCATTCGGTAATAATGCCTCATAAACTCTTGTTAGGGTGTTAGTGTTTTGTCATTAAAAGACTGAGGCATCTGCCTCCAGTTGGTAGCACATGTGCAACAGTTAAGACACCATGATTCAGCATGTGTTTATTACCATTGTCCCAAAGGGTTGAAACTCACTTTCCCAGCAAGACCCTTGACTTTGGGTCTTCATAGCACCACCTTGCATTCCAAAAACAAAATCAAACCTACTCTCTCCACATGTGGCTGAATACTAATGTGCTCTCTAATGGAGCCGTATAACATGCCCTGAATACAAGCTGCATTCTAGAGCTAGGCAGTATGACAGTAGGAATGATGTGAAAGAAAATTATTCTGGTACACCTTCTCGCAGGCTATATAAAAAATTCAACACTAAGAAGAAAAGTATATTGTACACTCTGCTGCAGACAGTGTTGTTGTAGTTGCCAAGCAATATTGTTACTTTGATATAAGAAATTTTAACCAACGTTTAACCAGAATCACATTTACAAAATGTGTCACAAATACACACAAGTGTCCACAAATGTTATATAATATATGCAATATATGTTTTTACTAAGGCCGTCAAACGAGTGTAAATAATTCAATTGCATGATATATGCCAGATAATTAATCGCTAATTAATCACACATCCAATTTATCTGAGAAATTACCCCCAAATAGATTTAAAGTCATTATCGTGTTAAATGAGAAAAGCATCACATCATTTTTAATGAAATGTTACTTCAAATAAGAAACTAAAACTGCTAGTAGGTGGCAGTACATGTCTTAATGAGAAAGCCATTGAGTCACTCATTCATTCAATTTGTTCAAACTATTGATGCATTTGGGAATTAAGTAAATTGAACTTTTTATGATAGGGCAATTGAATCATTAATTCACCTGATTCTTTCAAAGATGCTTAGTTAAAAATTAATTCAGAAATTGTGTGTTGCTTGGAGATGCATAACAGTTCTCCTGTGGCTTTATAGGTGTTTTCGTTGACAACATTATGCCAAAAAAAAAAAAAAATGGTAAACACTTATTTACTGAATTGTTATATAAAATCATTATTGCATTTGCACTTGAAATCATCACATACTTGTTGATTACCATTAATTTGTGTGTGGATACATGGAGGGAAAAAATTGAATAATAATCAGGACATTTTTGTATTATTAGATGTGAATCTTTACACTTTATCTTATTGCTCAACTCTATCCCAGAGCTGGAATATGCTTTCTTCCACACTATACAGCAAGCAAACTGTAGAAGCAAAATACTTGGATGGTCTTTTTCTGCTGAGAGTCTGAAGTATGTTTCCAATGGGAACTTTGCTGTCCCGTGAGGCCAAGAGAGAGGAGTCATCATGAAAAAGGCAAGTACTGTATTCCCAGAATGTATGTACTAGAGAACTGGCACTGTACCTTTTAAAAGCATGAAGATGAAGACAAACAAAACAAATTACAGTATGTCACTTGCAATGGTCATGGCATATTATCTTGTTTTGTTTTCTGATAAATACAAGCTTGTATTGACATCTTGGGCAATTACTATAGAAGTGCAAGAAATCAGAATTGTAGTCTACCAAGTCACAGAACAGCCTTTGGTCAGACATCATTTCCAAACAAGAGTACAATTTCAACAAATATCAGATTGTTTAAAAATGTTGTATGTCTTAGATTCTTAGTAAAAGTAATCAGGGATAAATTAGCTATTATATATAAACATATACAGAGACAGAGAGGACATTTGCTGATCAGCATTGTGCAATTCTGGATTTTCCCCGTTAAATAAATAAATAGCTAATGCAGTTCATGTTTACAATATAGTCATCCACTGGGGAGTGTAAAGAGAAGCCCACAGCCAGGTGGTTTTGAAGGCTAAATCACATTAGCCAATCTGTTTGGATCCACATTTCCTTTTCTTGCTGCAAGATTAGGCCTAAACTGGTAGCTGTGGCAATTTAAGACATGATGGCTGATTTCCAGTTGGTCCAAGATTACCAACTGGTCTAAAAACGGGTTTTAGCTGATATTTTAATATTTGCTGGTATTTTGGCATTTTGGACAAGCAACAAACTAGCCACAAGGTGGTCAAGCTGTTTTTTTGCCAACCAGCTATAAATCTTCTACTGTACCATGTTAGAAAACACAGTTACCATCTTAAACTGGGTAAGACAACTCTTACAATGCAATTATTTAATCTGATAAGAAAAAAAAAAAAAACGAAACAGCACAATATTATATTAATTGTAGCTAAATAATAATCTTGCTTGACAGCTGTCAAACCTGAATTAGTGTATTAATGATTATTGACACTTTACAACCAATACAATATGATGCTTCCCTTGCATCTTGGTTCTTTAATACACAGTATAATGAAAAGGATTCTCTAAAATGAAGACAAAGTTTTTGAAAGTGCAATGATTCATTCAAATGATGTGGAGTATAAAAAAAATAAAATCAGTCATTTTAAATCTTTAATTAAAAACCTTGGACATGGTTTGGAAGGCGGCTTAATTTCACAGCTGAAGATCCGTGAGTGCCTTCAGATGCTGCTGATCAAAGAGCTCTCGAGACCGGGACTGGAGGAATGATGAAGAGAGAGAGGAAGTGATGAGAGAAACAGCAGGGTGTGGTAATCAGGCAGAGGAAGACAGGAAAGCAATAGATACAGAGTGAAGGAGAGAGTTCAAGACAAGGAATTCTGGTGAAGAAATCAGTGATGGGCCAGAGGACAGACATCTCCAAGACAACTTTCACACAGCAGCAAAAATGGTTATGTTTTAATTTTATGAACAAGATCAAAATGCCTTGTCAAGACTAATCAAACTGACTAAAGAGTGTACTTTTTGTCAGTTTGTGTTGTGTGAATGGAACACCAGCAGAAACTAGATGCCCATCTGAGACTATTCAACATGTAGCCTTCCCCTTGTGACAGAACACATTTTTATGAGACAGTATTGAAAAGCAAAAAGACAAAATTTCAGCAGATCTGTCTGCATTAGATCATTCCGTCTGTCTTCCAGCAGAGGAGCATATTTAATTCTGGACAACATCCCATACGTCTCCAGTCTGCTGTCTCTGCAAACACAGGGTCTTCATTTCCCTGACTTCTGTTCTCTGAGAATGGCTGTCTAAAGTCAAACAATTGACTAAAAGAAAAAAAAAAGAATACATATACTTTGTTAGTGGAATATTTTATATACTAAAGTTTTTATATACTAAAGTATGTCATGTTAGTACATTCAGCTAAATGTTTGAATTATTAGTTCACCTGAAAATACTGTCATTATATACTCCCTCATGTTGTTACACCAAACGTGTTTGACATTTATTTCTTCAAGATGTTTTACACTTTGTCTGGGTTCTTCCAGGGTGATGGATGCTGTCAGTTTATTGCCTTTTTCAGCAGAATAATGCACCTGCCACACGGCAAAGAAATTGTTCAGGAATGGTTTGAGGAACATGACGAGTGCAAGGTATGGCTTTGTCCTCCAAATTTCCCAGACCTACAAATCTGACCCATGGAGGCACGACCTCGAAGCTTGCAGGAATTAAAGGATCTGCTGCTAATATCTTGGTGCCAGAAACCACAGGACACACTGAGAGGTCATGTGGAGTCCAAGCCTCAGCGCATCACAGCTGTTCCAACAGTAGAGAGGAGTCTACACAATATTGGGAAAGTGGGAAGTTAGACTGAGACATCATTAGCCAGCTTCACAAGTTCAGTTATTATCAAAATGTAACAATTGTAAAGGTGCATGCAATCATCAGGTGTCTTTCTAGGAATTTATTAAATGCATCTGCAGATGGACTTCCGCTCACACCACAAGTTTGGTTCAACAAATCAGTGTTTCTCAAAACCAGAGTTCAAACCATCATTTGCAAAATGCATGGCAAAGTTGTGTGGCTGAAACTGCAGTGTGATTAGAAGCATCATTTCTTGTTAGAATGACAAGTGGACTTAAAAAGATAATGCTTTTGAGCAAGCTGACATGCAGTACAATCTATATCTTTCATTCCATACAGTATACATCATTTCTACATATTTTAGTGTCAAGAGAATGAAAGCACTGTTTTTGATGAGTGTGCATGTACAGTAAGCGTACTTTCTACCCCTAGCGTACCGCAGAGTTTGATGCACAGGGAACCAATGATGGAATCAAAGATCTAGAAATAAAGCAGATTTGATGGAGACCAAAAATAATAAAGTAGACTTTAGATGATGTTCATCATTTACAGCAGCATCACAGAGAAATAACTTGAAGAAACTGCATATAAAGGTGAAAATATAAATGAACAAGCATGTAAATACTGTTGTTCAACACCTGACGTCACTGATGACAGTTGTGTATCGCTTAACAACATCATTATGCCTTTTCAATATAGTAGCTTGATTGTAGTTTGAATACTTCAATTCGTGTAGCTTGCTGCTTGACATGTTACAGTTTCAAAATAGTTAGAATAGACAAAGAATGGAGGTCCACTAATGTATCCATCTTAAACGAGACAAAAGCATACTTCTAATTAAGGGAGAATTTCCCAGCATGCTACAGCAATGCTTCTCTAACAAATCATTCTGCTCTGAGGGGATGGCAACTGAAGATGTGACAGAATTTTTAATCTCTCTGACACGTGTTTCTATCAACCTTGTTTCCAAGCAACCATAAACCTCATAAGCACAAGAAGTCTGATCCGGTCCCAGTCATAAACTCATGTACCAGCTGACATTACACTGCCATAACTGTGAAGTAATGCAATGACAGCTCATATGTTATGAGTAATCAAATAAAACTTGCACACCTTATGAAACTGCTCAAATCTTCCATCAAATTAAACTACCATACACTTGTCATTATGTGCAGCATTTATAGGGAACTCCTAGAAATAGATGCCAAAATAGATCCAAAATATTAATACATATATAACCATTCTGAGGCAGTTTGATAATTATAGTCTTGAAACATTCCCTAGATTGAATTTTTGCCATGAAGATGAAATTAATATATTCTAATCCATTAAACAATGGCATTGTTAAATGGTGCACGCATAAGAATAAAAAATAAAACACACACACACACACTTAAGGGCCCTTGTGCATGATCGATACTTTCATATGGCTTTGAATACAAAAAAAAATAAATAAAAATAATAATAATAATAATAATAATAATAATAATAATAAAATACAAAAAACAATTGAACAAGTCCTGAGGGGAACACTATATGATGCTGCTGTAATATGGTACTGGCACACATGAATGCTAGGGTCATACTACGCTGCCAGAAGCATACCATAACCATCACATGCTCCTCTTTGTAAATGCTAATTAATAACCTATTTGTAGGGAGGGTCATAAGCATCAACATATGTTTTAAACCAATGAAAAAAAAAGCAATATAAGCTCCTTTCGTAAACTTTATATAAACACCAAAATAGACTCATAACAAATAAACAACATATAAACTGTATTGCAAAAACACATTGCACACAAAGATATATAGAGTTCTGTATATGGGTTGAGGTGAGATGCAAGTCTCGATTGTCTTCAAGGAATCAAAGGATGTGGAGGTTTGATGGTAAATGAAACCCAATAATTGTAGATGACAGTCATCAAACATATATACTTCCCATCAAAGACAGTCCATAGCAACAAGTCAAATCATGAACCTCGTAGAAGTATTCATTGTGGCATAATCCTAACCTGGACCACAGAGTTGGTACAAATCCATTTAGCGGATACAAAAAAAGTCCTTCTACAAAACACAAAATGCCTCCTGTTATTTATCTGCATCAAATCCCCTATACTCAATACGCACAAAGATAATATTTTACCAGTAAATAAAACTTAAGCATTAACATTTTACTTACAGTTGAGCATGAAACAGACGGTTTCCCAACAGGACAAAAAACAAAAAACTGAACAGAATTTTTCTCCTCCTCCTCTTCCTTCCTGCACTATCCAATGACGTTTGATAGGGTGTCTGAGATTTTAATTTTTTCCTTTTTTTTCGGCGCACAATTTTTTTAGTGGATAGGCATTTTCGTCCACACGGATCTGGCGTTTTGGAAGAGTGAAACCGATGTTTTGAAACCGGGTCCCAGAGTGGATATATTTGAAAACGCCGCCTTTGCGTTTCGTCTGCACGGCGAATCCGTACATTTTCTGAAAATATGGCATCATCAGCCCACGTCTCGCCCCTAGTCAAACACCACTACATCACGTAACAGCAACAAAAACATGAACAAAATTGTATGAACGATTGTATTTTTTATTAAAGAGTAACTAAACCCTAAACCAACTTTTTTTAGTTAATGATCTGTAAGAATGGGGCTTTATTAGTGCTGTTCATTGATTCGAGTAACTTTTTTGACATTTGAGTATAAAGTGTTTTAATTCTACAATATATGGTGTAAAAACGTGTGAGTGCTGCCCTCTTTAGGTTGAACGGTGGCTACTGCAGTTGATTTTTCCTATTGGATGTTGCGGTGGCAAGTGACGTAAGCAGTTTCCAGCTCACCACGCCCCTTGGTATGAGCTACCACGCCCTTGGCAGTATAAAACCATCAAAATCACTGTAGTGAGTCAGGAGCTGGAATTGCGAGTATTGGTAACAACCAGGATAGACTAATATAGCATCTATTTAGCAAAGCAATTATATAGTTATTTAGATCTTCAAGTTAGCGTAGATTTATCTGTATTTAGTACAGTTGTCAGGATGGTACGGAGGTGTGTTGCTAGTTGCGACAGCACTGCTGGACTGCATAGTTTACCAGCAGACTTTAAAATTAAGCGCCAGTGGTTGCATGCATTTGGCCTGGAAGACCGCAAGTTCCCGCCTAGAGCTCGAGTGTGCAAACTGCATTTTACACGGGATTGCTTCTCCAACGCAATGGAGGTGGAAATGGGCTTCTCCACACAGCTCGCGCTGAAAAGCGACGCGGTGCGGGAGTTAAGACCGCAGTTTGAGCCAGCGGCTCGAATTGATAAGATATCGCTCTGTTGCAAAGCTACTTGCGTCATTACAGTCACTCTCCATTTTAGCGTCTCTGACAGCAGCTGTCAATCAATCCGTCACTGCGAGTCTCAGGATCACGCCGCACTCGCTCAGCCCCGCCCTAGGTTCGTCCCCTCTATCTCCGCTGTGATCTGCCCACTTTTCAGCATTTTTCAAATATTGTCAGTGGGTGGAGTCAGGCTCTGAGCAGGGGTTTAGTTACACTTTAACTAACATTAACATGGATTAATAAATGTATTGTTCCATGTTCGTTTGTGTACCACGCGCAAGGTTTATCAGCAAATCCATGTCTTCTTCTCTGTTTTAAGTGTATCTCTGTGGCAGAATTACAGCGCCACATGCTGGTCTGGCATGTATACTACATCGGTTTCGTGTGGACGCGGATATTTCTTGAGACGAGGGAAAAAAAGATCGGGGGTCTGTTTCCGTGTGGAAGGGGCCGAAGAAGTAACGGGTACTTACGGTTATGGATAGAAATTTAGCTGAGTAAAGAGTACAATATTTGCCTCTCAAATGTACTTGAGTAAAGTCATGAGTACTCCCCAAAAATGATCCTCGAGTAAAGTACAGATCCCTCAAAATTGTACTTAAGTACTGTACTCAAGTAAATGTACTCCGTTACTGTCCGGCTCTGTATATCATGTTAATATATTGCCATAGTTAAATTCCATAACATGCCAATTACATGTTATACCAATTTCAAATGTTCGCACATACATAAGTTCTTGCATATTTTTTTTTTTTCGTTAATTCTTAGTTTTTGCCTTGATAATAGAAAATATGAGCTAGGCATCATGTATGAGCTAGGCATCATGAGATATGAGCTACAAAATGACAAGATCCTGCCATTAGCTATATAGAAGACATATCTTTTATGTACAGGGCTTATATGTGTATATGAAGAAGCAATACAGGAGACCTATATTTCCTGTATATGCACATATATGCACCTCAATTTTGCCTATATGTGGCATATATACGCATATATGCAGCATATATGCGCATATATGCAGCATATATATTATCATATATGTGCATATATGCAGCATATATGTGCATATACACTGCATATAGGTTTCATATATGCGCATATATCCACATATAGGTTCTTTTCATGTGGGAAGATGTAAACATTTGGTCAATTAGCGGCAGTATGCAGAGGTAAACAGAGATGTGCGCGGTGTGGAGGCGAACATGAGTACGGCAAGGGTGGGCAAGGTGTAAATTCTAAATGCTACAACTGTGGTGGGGAACATAGTGCAGGATATGGTGGTTGTCAGGTACGGAAAAAAGCAGTTAAGGTTCAAAATGTTAGAATGACAGAAGGGATAACATACGCTGATGCATTGAAGAAAGTAAACCAGATTCCTAAAACAAATGAAACTAGGAATGAAGAAATTAATTCAAAACAACAGAGGAAAGAGCAAAGAGATGAAAAGGTTGTAGTGGATGATAAGGTGGCATTTGTACTGTAGCAATTATTGCTGAAGTTGTGAACTGTTCAGCTCAAACTGAAAGCAGGACTAAAAGAATCAAAATCATTTCCAGAGCCGCAGAAAAGTACTTGGATCTGGGAAATGTTACTGTTGACATGATAAATGAAAGGCTCAAGATTCCAACCTTAAATAGTCAAACAGTAAATAGTCAGACAACATGTGGATGGTATTAATGCTGTTATCTATCTTGCAATGGAATGCAAGAAGTTTGATAGCAAATGGACAGGAGTTTAAGAAATGTATAGCAAACCAAGAGAAAGACCCAGATATTATATGTATACATGAAACTTGGTTTAAATCACAATATAACTTTCTAATACAGGGCTATATTACTATTCGGAGGGATAGACATCAGGGGAATGGAGGTGGAGTAGCTACTTTTATAAAACAAGGGATTGGGTATAAAACAGTTGAGGTAGATAGGGAAATAGAAGTTGTGGTGGTGGAAATATAGGAAGGATCACAGTGTATTAGAATAATAATAATTTTTACAATCCATGTGATAGATTAAACAAGGATATTCTAGAAAGTATAGGAGGGAATGGAAGTCAAAAACAGTGTTGTGTGGTGATGGGGAAGCACAAAAACAGATTATAATGGTGAGATAATCGAAGATATGCTAGATTGTGGAAGATTAGTGTGCATTAATGATGGAAGTCATACTAGAATTGATTTGTATAATGGAAGACATTCAGCATTAGAGTTGACAAAAGTCTCTGAAAGCTTAGTGAGTAAATGTGAATGGAAAGTACTAATACAAAGTACAATTTATTTTCCTATTTGCAGTAAAGTTGGAGTAGATATAGAACAAAGTGTGGGGGAAAGAATGCTTAGGTGGAGGTTCAAGTCAGCGGACTGGGATAAGTATAAGGAGTTATGTGAAAGCAAAATGAAGGAAATAGGTAAATGTATAGTAGATGTTGATGTTTTTAATAATGAAATATGCAAAGTTCTTCAGAGTACAGCTGAAGAAGTAATAGGTAAGAGGAAGGCAGGCAGCAGGAGGAAATCTATGCCATGGTGGAATGAGGAATGTAATGAGGCAATAAAAAAGAGAAATAAAGCACTATAGAGGGTAAGAAGGGTCACTTAACTTTAACCATTTAGTTAGATATAAAAGGGCACAAGCTATAGTGAGAAGAGTTATTCGGACGTCTAAAAGAAATTATTGTAGGGAATTTTGTAATAGAATAGGGGAAGACATTGAAATAAGTGAGTTATGGAATATGATACGAAAGATTGGCGGGATACAAAGAGATTACAACACAGCTGTATTAGAATATAATAATAGACAAATTATATCTGAAAGCGGTAAATCAGAGGTTTTTGCAGAAACATTCGTTAAAGTTCATAGTAATTCGAATTTATCAGAGGATGTGAGGAAAGCTAGGGACCAGATAATAAGTAAATATCCTCATTTATTGGAGGAAAAAAGGACTTTCGGGTAGTACGTTGGATTCAGAATTTACCTTGTATGAAGTGAAAAAAGCGCTTGCAGGGGTTAAAGGGTCAGTTCACCCAAAACTAAATGATGTCATTAATAACTCACCCTCATGTCGTTCCAAACCCGAAAGACCTCCGTTTATTTTAGATTTAGTCCGAGAGCTCTCAGTCCCTCCATTGAAGCTGTGTGTACGGTATACTGTCCATGTCCAGAAAGGTAAGAGGTAAAAACATCTTCAAAGTAGTCCATGTGACATCAGAGGGTCAGTTAGAAAGCATTGAAAATAAATTTTGGTCCAAAAAGAACAAAAACTACGACTTTATTCAGCATTGTCTTCTCTTCCGTGTCTGTTGTGAGAGAGAGTTCAAAACAAAGCAGTTTGTCATATCCGGTTCCCAAACGAATCATTCGATGTAACCGGATCTTTTTGAACCAGTTCACCAAATCGAACTGAATCGTTTTAAACGGTTTGCATCTCCAATGTGGCTGGCACTCCCTCTGAGTTCAAACAAACCAATATTCTGGAGTAATTCATTTACTCAAACAGTACACTGACTGAACTGCTGTGAAGAGAGAACTGAAGATGAACACCGAGCCGAGCCAGATAACGAACGAAACATTGACTCGTTCTGTATTGGTATCAGAAGTATTTTACAACTTCAAAGACCTCTATAAAGAATTTTTAAGAGAATAACCAACATATAGTTTTGTAAATGTGGCTGGTCTGAGCCCCACGGTGTATTAATCCAATGAAGCTAACAATTCACTGGAGATGTATTGCCTTTCCCATATCTGAGACTGTCTTTGCCTCTTAAATGAAACAAAACCAGCAGTTGTTTCATTAGCAGCAATAATGAAAAGGGTTCAGTGCTGTAAATGTTGTAAAGCTTTATTGCAGCTATAACTATGATCAAAGCTGCTGAAATAAAAACTGATATCAAAGCACAAATACAGCTGTTAAAAAAATAAATAAAAAAGAATGGCAGTTATAGACCTTGTACTCATTAGTATAATGGATATTGTCATGTCAAATCAGAATTATTTAATAGACAACCTGGGAAGATGTTAGGTGAATAATGACTTAAACGTTGGTCTGTTACTCACACAAAGCTATGTGTTTCTGCAGCACCGATATTATGTACCTTATTGCAAATTTCGCAGCAGTTTCAGTGAAATGTCCAATGAGTGGTGCTAAAACACAGCTTAAATATGTGAATGTGGCAACATTTTTATTACGTTGTTCAGGCACATGTTGCTGTGGTTCAGAATTCAAATGTCTGGTGATGGAAAAAATCATGTTGGAAAATATCAAACACCCTCCTCCAAACCCAACCCTAAACCAACCCGATAGGGTTAACGAATGTAAAAGTGATATAAAAACATTAGCTGCTGCAACTGTGTTATTTTAACTCCATATACACGAGTTTGAGATGTTTGTTGAACCATAGTTTCACGGGATTCTGAGTTCTTCACCACACAAGCAGCATGTGAGCTACTGAACAAGTCTACTGCATTAGGAAACCCACACATAATGAAACACTAAATCTCAAAAGTGTCGGTTCTCAAATCTCGCAACATGTTAAAACCATTCATAACATAATATTGTGCAAGGAATTCTAATTCAGAGTTAATAATCTAAACTCTGGTAGTGTAAATAATTATTTGTGTGAAAAGGAATTAAAGTTTTCAGAGTTTTACTGCCTCTAGTGTTCAATTCAACTGGAAACTGTAGAAATTCACATGTTTGGGTATGCTTTAGAGGCACTTATTCCCAATGAGTCTTGGTTGCAAGATTTGAAATATGTTAAATTAAAACCATTGATGTTTTGAAGAGGAGTACTGAAACGTTATATATATATATATATATATATATAATTTTTTTTTACAACCAAATAAAGACCATCACAAGCATAATGGCATAAAAGCTTGCCCAGATCAACGTATAGCATCCAATGCCACAGTAATCTACTACACAAGTATACAGAAGTCTTTTGAGCAGAAAGTCACTCGATAGCAAACTGAATAGCTGGTATAAAAGTACTCAACTTTCTCAGGTTTCTCCTTCTTCTCTGGGAATTGAATTTCCTCATTCACCACTGTTCTTGATATTTTGTTTTTCAGCAATCCACCCCAGCCTTTTTCTCTCTCTTGTAACGCTTACTCACCAACACAAACACCAGCAGCCCATCACACAAACCAGCATCGCTCTTATTTCTCATATTAAAAATACATTAGGATAGAGATGGGAGCCATTATTTGACCAAATGAAAGTTATTGTATAATCCAGGGATGCAGAAAACCCAATATGTCTAGTTCACTTGTCCACAAAGTCGATTTGGCTCTCTTTTGCTTTTTAAAGCCTATTATTTCAGAAACTGCCATTTAGCTGATTGGAACAGAGTTGTTTATCTTTAAAACTGATGCTGAACTTACACCAACCTGACAGTACAGAGCCATACATTCATCATTAAATATCTAAAGGCCAAGACTGGTACCTGAAATCTACAAGCAATGCCAGCAATACCTCTTTGGATATTTTAAGAAAGTGTTCGCTTCAATAATATAACACACAGTTTCATCAGGTATTACGTTTCTAAGTAGATGTTATATGACACCTGAAATGGATCATAGATTTTCTTGAGTACATGCATTCAATCTACCATCAAGAGCATCAAACGCCATAAGTGCTATCATATGCACTCTGCCATCAGTAGTGACTTGTAACTTTGTTTGGTATGTTACTTGTCTTGTTTTATGTATTCTTCAATATGTTTATGTAATCTTATGTGCCTCTTTGTTTTAGCCATAGTTGAGCCAACTGACACATTTATAGAAACGTCCACAGACAAAAACGCTCCTAAATTTGAAACCCACAAAATGTGCATGAAAGCTTAACACAATTACAAATGCCAAGCATGGAAACTTCTATCTTACAATCTATTTTATACACAGAATTCAAGAGAGGATGGCTCATTCAGTATATATACAGCAGCAACTAAATATTATAATGCCAAATATAATATCTAATATCCTTTTAAACAGATTGAGATACAATAAAACTGCTTAAAGGCAAAAACTATAAGTAAATGACATCTAAATGTGAACTTTGAAAATGATACACCTAAGGGTTTGTTGGTAGTCAAAGTAACTTAAAGTGTGAATATAGTCTGAACAAACCCTATCAAGAATATTTTAAGAATAAATGACATGCTTCTTTGCAAATTCAAGCCCTTTGCTACTTGATTCTGTTTCAGAAAACAAACGCCACGTGTATATTAGAAATCACTGACCACAACTAATGCAGATGCCAAAATGTAAGTTATTTAGTTCTTGACCACGATATGGTCCAAGACAGAGAACAAGGAGAACTGAGAGGTTGAGGCTTGTTCTATCGGTGCTTGAAAAGAGCAAGTAATTTATTTCCAATATGACACAGGACAATGCAGCTCTATCATCTGCTTTATAAAAAATAGCTACTATTGTAAAATAAAAAAAAAATAAAAAATACAAATAAACATGTGGAGTGCCCACTGTTTGTATGTTAGAGAGGGAAACATGCTCCTTATCTCAAGTGTATTGAAACAGCATGGTCCAGCTGGGTCAACAGAACACACAAAAATCAGCACATGCTTCAGCTACAAAAGATACGCCACTCGTCCCAAAACATCACCCTTTTCACACTCACAAATTTGCATGTTTTCAATCAGAGCAGCCAGAGGTCACCAAAATGGCATGTCATGACAGGATTTGTGGCACAATATATCATCAAACTAGCATATTACTATCAGAATTCCTACAAAAAAAAGATGAACATTTTGAAGGATTAATGTGTTTACATATTTTATTTTATTGGACTTAAAAAGATTGGGATGGATTCCAAAATCCTCCAACGTTCACGCTAAGCTCTCAGCCTTTTGGTTTCCTGAATATTTTGATGTGTTTCAAATGAATTTGTTCTGGGAAACTTTACAAACTGATTCTGTCCGTTCACTCTCTGTTAACTTCTGTCAGTAGTACACTCTGTTTTTGGAGTCATGTAATTGTAGACAAGGAGCATTGGTGAAAAAACTGAACACTCTCCAGAGGAAAACTCAGTTGTTTGTGGATGATCTTGTATTGTTCAGCATTGTATTGACACCTGAGACAAACTCTGACATATAGTACAGCAAGAACTATAAACTGAATGAGGATGGTATAAGAAAAATCTGATGAGAAATGCTTGAGCTCATACTGACTTTGAAAAAAAAATAAAAGGCCACTGTTTGAGATTGTTGGTTGAAGCAAAGAGATGTATTATGAAGCACAGGCCACAGTTTATTTACTGCTGAAATAATTTATATAAAAAGACCTAACTCATTTGTAATTTTTTTCTTCCCTATGAACCAAGGTCATGAAGGACAAAGACTGCAGTGAAGACAGAAGAAGAATAAAAACACACATGATTGCACTTGCAAACATTAGATCAAAAAGCATCAGGGTTTCACTTGAGCCTAGAAGCTGCAAGACCATTCATTAGCACTCGATTTCACTTTCACCCCTTTGTTTGCATTCATCTGTCTTCGGTGAATCACGCACGCCCGAGGCGCTGCGAGGAGCACGACCTTCCCAACAACTGCACCCCGGACTGCCTCCAAGAAAATGGCAGGTTGTTAATGTCATGAAGCTTTTGCAAGTTTATGTCGGCGAGTCATATCGCCCTGCGGTCACTTCTGACCTTTGCTCCTCTCTCTGGGCAGACCTACTATACTATCTAACACCTACTGTGGGCGAAGCAGAGGCTTTTATGCATCTTTTGACTTTTGATGATGGAGACATGTGACCATGTACATACGTGGACAGAATTGAATGAGTCAGAAGCAAAATAGGGCTATAAGTTGAAAGCATAGAGCCCTTTTGCTTCGGCACACCTCCAGCAGAGACATTCCAAGCAAGCCTTAACATATATATACTAACAAAATCTCCAAGATGGCAGGGGTACATTTCAAAACTCTGCTTCAAACTTCAGAGAGTTTGAAGCATTCATACTCAATGGTTCTCAAGGGAATAAACCCGAGGGGAAAAGATTAGGATGCTAGTAAACATGCTGATGCATGAATGTCCAATTTATTTTTCTCAGGTCCATGTAGCTGTGATATGACATCTGATTGTTAGAAAACCATAAATATGTGGTTTAAAATCCAATTAGGAAAGCGTATACAATTCTTTGTATTGCATTTCAGTCTGAACTGTCAAATTACATTGAGTAGTCTGACTTCTTGTACATGACGTTGCATTGTAAAGCTGTGTCTGAATTGACTCATTTGCACTCTCATGCACCATTCAGTGAATAGTGAACTAGTGAGCGCATTTGAGACGCTGCATTAGCTTGAATGTGTATGTAGTACAGTAACGTTCAGCACTTCATTGAAGTGTAACATCTTAAAGGATATAAAGAGTTGCAAGAATGATATGTGTATTATATAAAAGCCTCTTCTAAGGAATCACATTGCTAATATCCTCCTGTAACGGAGATACACTGAGAACAGGAAATAACTTTGGAATAAATTTGGAAATGAGCCTGATTTCATAAACATTCATGTCTTGTTTTATGATCTAACCTAGTAGAGTCAAAAAACAGTTAATGCTATACTACTTGCACCAGGAGAAACTACTTTTCATTACAAAATTCCATAATTCTGTAAAAAAAAAAAAAAATGCAAACGATTGATATCTCTCACTCTCGGCAGATGTATGAAATTGAAGCTTGTGCTGTTTTTTTGTTTGTTTGTTTTTTTCGGAAAGGAAAAACTGGCCAACTTCTCTTCTCCCATTATGATGACGGGCTGATGCATTGCTTCAAGAGCCAAACCCAAATATTCCCCACTGCCACGGGAAGCTGCATGACATGAAGGTTCATGGTGATTTGGACACTCGCTCCAGCTATTTATCCAGTCCAAAAGAATAATCCAGATGAATGCATGCATGATCCCAGCCAGGAAAATGTGAAAGGGTTCAGAGGAGTGATCTGTGTATTTGCACTTCCTTGGCCTAAAAGTGACATCATCTAAGCTCACGGACAAACACAAACGCGCTCACACAGAAATGGCATAATTGTTTTGTCCTAAAGACATCTTGACAGTAGTAATGTATGCGTGCACTGTTGCTTAAGACATTAACAATTATTTGAAATGGGATTCCAAAGACTATAAGAGAGTACGTGATCCAATTGTACATTCACATCTCAAAACTTGTATTCTCTGTCTACAGTGAAGAAAAAATTAAAATCAATACGTGTAACACATAGAAAATATTGCTACTTAATGAAGAGTACAAATGATAATAATAAAAAATTATAATAATGCAGCCAGGGGCTGCTGTATCCAAATACACCAGTTCTCAGTTTTTGTTATGAATATCACCTCACTTGACCAGACCTCAAACACAAAACTTCGTGTTGTGCTTCAAAACCATCACTAGGGGATGCTCTTGTATCTAAGGGAAAAGGAAAAAAAATCCTACCAAATAACCAAAAGGGTGGAAAGAGTATGAACATCCAAAATGGAGAATTTCATGTTGGTGTTCACTTGTTTTGTGATTTTATAAATCCCAGAAAAAAATAATAAATAAATACATAAATACAGTCCGCATTTAGAAGAAAACATGTTGTCATAGAAGCCACGCCGCCTGACCATTACTTGTGTTCATATGTGAATACTGAGTATGAAAGGTAGTACATGCTGTAAAAAGTTTTGTTATACACCATCTCTCGTGAACACTACAGTATGCTTACTGCAACATTTAAAATCATACATGTACCACTGACACGAAGAGCACACCCACAGATGTGTGACAACTGTTCATTCAACTAATTTGAAAAAAAGTGGATAGACTATAACTCATCAAATCAAACATAAATTAGCTGGGAGAGAGAGCTGAGAGAGAAAAAAAAAGGAGTTAAAGGAGCTTGTATACTTTGTCTCCAATAGAACAGCATGATGACAGACTTACCATATTCACTTCTGAGACCATGTCTATGCTGGCTATGTCTATATTCATCCCCACTCCCACCGGAGGACCTAAAAACCAAACCAAATCATACCAGTGATGTTACAGCTCATTTTGTTTTGTACACTGAAATGAATGGACATGTCATGCATGAACCTTAATTAACTCAACATCAGCCTGATAACATCCAGGTAAACCAAAGTAAACCAAAAATATCTAAGCAAACTATGATCATACAGAATGATAAAATTCATAGTTTATGGATCCGTCATGATGAGCAACACTGTATACTATTTAGTGCAAATCAGAAAAAAAGCATCACATGCAGCTATCATTGGACAGAACGTGCAGATGTCCAAATTGTGTCAATTCATTCGTCAACTTTGCGAAGCATTTCTATTCAAACATCGCCTACTGCTGATTAAGCGATTATTTTAAGACAAGCTGAGATAATTGGGATATATTAGCGCGAAACTCTCCACAACAGCGCGCTTATGATTTTACTATATGAAAGTTAAGAGGTGATGTTAAAAGGCTGACATGATGGACCTCATTAAAAACGTGCGTTACCTCCGAAATCTGGCCTCAAGCGAATGTCATATCCTTTCAATAGTCTATCAACAGTTTCTTTTACAAGAGACATATTGTTTGGATCATTGACACTGCAAAGAGGGAAAATGCACCGTTAGATTCAGATGCATGCTTAGAGATCATTTTAGTTGTGTGTGTGGAGTACAGACAGCCATATGAAGTGAGGAGAGCTTTGGTTCAGACTTACCTTTGCGCGCACACCACGGCTGCGATCACGGAAAACGTCCAGATGCGCACGAAGCACTTTTGTCTTATTCTAAAGATGGCCATACTTTTATATGTTTTCTGGTTTCCGTGAAGACAGAGAAGATCCAACTTAAGAGAGCGATGTGCAGTAATTCCACTGTGGTGCGCATGCGTACATACTCCAGCGCAGCATCCAGGAGCGCTGTGGTGCTGACGGTGCTGGAGGAGCACTTCTAGACCAGAGACAAGGAGATGTTAAAGGGAAAACTACGAAAACACCAACGACAACAGTGAAACAACTGCAGCCTCTGTGCATCATGGAAAAAAACAGCCCTTTCTTGTCAAGCGGGCTTTTAATAGCCACTTCATGCGTGGTTTCCGTGTATTTCTATCATCTTCGTCTCGAAATTTGACAAAAGTAAATTGTCTTGCACAAAGTGGAGGGGTAGGCTTGTCTTAACCGTATAAGCATTTAAAACGGACTTTATAGTTGACTTTTTTGTCCATAACATGGGGAGGTGTAAATGATGAAAAGGATGCTTCAAGGGATCGATATGGGCATCTAAACCTCTAGATTACAGCACCAAACACTACAAGGGAAATCCGAGGCAAACCCCTGCATTAAAGTGAATATTTGAACGAAGGAATAAAAGGCTATATATACAGATTTGTATAGGCATAAGAGCTGGTGAAACGTATGTGCCATCGTAAAGAAAGAAAGAAAGAAAGACATGATTACTGCAGTCATGAAAATTAGCTTTGTTTATGAACAACAAAAGTTCCCAATTACAAAATAAAAAGATAATACTGGGATATGTTTTCTCTCCCCTTTTTAACAAAATAGTTTCATTTATTTTGCTATGCATTTTTTATTATTATATACAATTTAATTTATGATTGTATCACTGTTTAGTAGGAAGGGGGATGAGTAAATACATACATTAAATTGCATTTGGATGAGGATGACAAATTACCAGAAAAACCAATTGATATTAAAAGGGTTGCCTTCAGAACAAAACCCATTAATGGTTTTCAAAGTTTACACCTTTTTTTTTTTCTTTTAAACTTTTAAATATTTAATCCTATAATGCTAACTGTATCAAAACATTGTACACAATCTTCTTCATGCTTTTTGCTCTCTGGTTTAAAAAAGGCATTTGAGTACATGTACATGTATACATGTCTTTTTGCTTTAAAATATTTACAGAATTTAATACGAGAACATAAGAATAGCTTTAATATTGCTAAAGTATTACAAGATAAATGCTTGCTGGACTGAAGCAACTAAATCATATTAAAATGTGAGTATCATATGTGATCCTGGAGCACAAAAAAAGTCAGAAGGTTTATTTTTGGCACTAAACAACAATACATAGCCAGTAAACAAAATTATTGGTTCCCCTTCTAGGGAACGCCATGCTGCACCCCTAGGGGGCACATTGGGGAATGCAGCCTGCATGACCTTTGTCTGAAGAAGGTGTAAAACAATGCCAATCTGTTGGTCCACCTGGCTTATGACGTCATAGGCGGGGTGCCCAGAAGTATAACATGGCACCTGCTGAATACATCATCCTCTTTGCTGTCTTCAGGAGCTGTCTGTTTGAAGTGCATGTGATAGACCGGGGGGGGTGAGCATTGTGGATAGTATGTGCCTCTGTGCCCAAGGTATCTGACACTTGAGGACACACACAATCTATGTGTCGTGTCTTGGTTGGGAGCTTGCGTCCTCAGTGCTCGAGGGCTCTGAGCGTGCTTTTTGTGAGAAGCTCCATTCTTGTTTATCCCTTTTCTCGAGTGATGATTGACAAATGTTAGGGTCTCGCGGTTTGGGTACGATGTTGCCGAGACACAGTGAAGACTCGGATCTTGGGATTTGCGCGTTTAAGATGCTCTTTTGGGTTATCGAATTCCATGAACAGTTCCTGATTCAAGCTGCACTTGAGGGAATGTGTGCCCCTGTGTTTGGATTCTAACAGTCGATGGCATATTCTGCTTTCGCGTTTGTCTCGGCGAAGAGCACGCACATTCAGAGTAATGCACTCACCGTGATGAGTCACAATGTCTAGGCTCCACTTGCGTTTCTTCCTATTTCCAAGGGATGTGGGACAAAGCGTTTGTGTTTCGCGGACCGGTTCGCCATTGCCACGGCACAGTTTATCCCAGCTCGAGTTATCACTTTGATCTGCTGGCTGAACTGGGTTTCAGATGCTGCAGATTCTGTTGGGTTATTATGTTGATGAAGTGTGAGCACAGAATTGTTTCAACCTGATCCTGTAAGATCGTGGGTGGAGATATATTCAGCTTGGTTGTGCCTCACTAATATGCATGTTATTGTGTGTGGAGAGCCTTGCTGGGCATGGATATATTTTAATGCTCTGTGGAGAAATGCTTGTGAGCTTTTTTTCCCCGGGTGTTTCAGCACCAAGAGTGGTTATGGGGAATGTTCAGGAGGTTTAGGAGTGGGCTGCCTCCCCAGGCTTCTGGGTAGTTTTAATTGGGCGGTCCCTCTGAATACTGCTTAGTGGGTTTGGGCCAGGTACACTGCTCCCCCTCTTCAGGGTTTTAATTGAGCAGTCCCTGTTCAGAGTGTGGCTGTCTGCGGATGGTTATGCTCCAGCTCAAGCTTACTTTGGTCTGGAATATGGCGGTCTGAGGGCAGCTATGTTCTTGCCTGGCTTTGGTTCCCCTTGGCACAAGCTCTCTTGAGTAAGTGCTAAAGTCTTGTCCTGTTTTCAGCCTTATATTAGGGAACTGCTATTCTAGGATAGTTGTGTCCAGCCCTCTAGTGTTCTTGGCCACGGCTTACATCAGGCTTTGATCTCGGACTGATGATGTTTATGTGTTTGCTCTTAGCAAATCAGTTACTGATGGCCCAGATCTCCGTCTTGTGAGCTCCTGGTCAATGACACAGTGCTTTGCTAGCCTATCAGGGGACTGACACGGATTGGGAGCCTCCTTATGATTTTTTATTCACCATGTAACCATGGTTCCCCGAGATGTTTTTCTTTTATGCCAAAAATCATTAGGATAAGTAAAGATCATGTTCCATGAAGATAGTTTTGTACTTTTTCTCAGGTAAATATATAAAAACATATTTTTTTAAATTAGTTATATGTATTGTCAAGAACTTCATTTGGACAACTTTAAAGTCTATTTTCTCAATATTTAGATTTTTCTAGCACCCTCGGATTCCAGATTTTCAAATAGCTGAATCTCGGCCAAATATGGTCCCATCCTAACAAACCATACATCAAAAAAATGAATAAATAAACAAAATAGACCATTATGACTAGTGTTGTGGTCTAGGGTCACATATATTATACACAAGGCTTTTAAGGAGTGTTTATCTGTACAGCTTTCAGTCATCACTGCATTGTATTGCATTGAATTACAATATAAACTACAGAGATATGTGTGTGTGTGTGTACTGCATGATAAATATATGTAAAATATATTTTTACACATGCAGTACCATATTTTATCTATATATTATACATGATATATAGAGTGCAGGTCTCTATCGGTCTTTCTGATATTATTAATATCAGAAAAGAAGGAAGCAAATTCATTGCATTTGCTGTCGGAGAGCATTTCAGTGGGAATCTGACTTTGTAAGTGTCTCTACAGTAGCAAAAATAGTGCGAGTGTTGAGTTACTGTTTATAATTTTGAAAATAAATTGAAAATATTTTTTTTAGCTGTGGCTAGTTCCACATTGAAAGCATGAATGCTGTCTTTATAGATGTTACAGTGAATTTCAAGTTTCTTCTTCCGTCACAACCGCTCAGCTTTTCTGCATTGTCTTTTCATACTATGAACTGCTGTTGATTTTCTCCAAGTTGCTTTTTGTCTGCCAGTCTTCTTTCTGACTTTCACAGAAGCAATATCATCAATAACATGCTTACATTTTGAGTTAAAGGAATCAAGGGGAAGATCAACTGAGTCTGCAAAAGATATAGCCTTCATAAATAGCACTAGTGTTCTCGTTAATGCATTTCTTTCTGACAGAGAACTCATGACCACTCCCCAACCCATGAGGAAGGCATCTGTCATTAGCGTTACATTGTTCAACATGTTTAAGAAACGTAAGCATCGCCGCGCAACCTTGATCATGCAAAGCGTGTTCCCCCTCGGGTAAAACAGCTTGGTCCTGAGCCACCACTGCAAGGGTCTCATGTACAGCAGGCCAAAAGCTATCATGTTGGATGCAGCTGTCATCAGACCCAACAGTCTCTAGAACTGTTTGACAGTGAGTGACTGGCCTTCTCTCACTCCTCTCATGGCTGTGAGAAACGCTTTGATTTGAGCAGGAGACAACTGTTCCTGCATCGTTTTCGAATCCCACACCATATCCACATAAGTGGTTTTCTGTAATGGAGAAAGCACACTATTCTTGGCATTTAGCCTTAACCCGAGATCTTTTATATGGTCGAGGACAACATCTCGATGCTGAGTCATCTGCTTTGACTGAGCTAATATCAACCAATAGTCAGTGTAATTCAGTATGCAGATGCCCTGGAGTCACAATGGAGAATTTCCCCCGAAAGCAAACCTCAGGAACTTCTTGTGTTGAGGAAGGATGGATACATGGAAGTATGCGTCCTTGAGTTCTATTGTGATAAACCAGTCAAATGTTTAATAGTAAGCATCTTGAACCAAAATCTTTTGATTGCGTGGTTCAGTAGATGCAGCAGTATATGGGGCACAATGCTCTGTTTCTGGGTCAAGCGATATGAGGAGCTGGAAGGCTGGTAATGCTCCAGCTCAGCAGTCCTAAAGACCTCGGGCGCTTTGCGGCCACCAGTGCTGCCATTGAACAGCCAATGGCTCTGGTTGTTTCTTTAGTGGCTCGAAGTGACAAGTCTGTGGCACAACGCAGTTCAGCAACTATATTGGATTCCTCTTCCTCCCATTCATCCAAGTATTTAAGCAGGTCGGCCTGGTATGCCTGCAACACCGCCATTAACCATCTTAAGACCAAGATGGCGGTGCGAACACATCGCGAGGCTCAGCATCTCTCCAGTTTTTGCAATTTTGCAGTATTATTCCTGCTCATCTTGGGTCTGTTCGTACTGAACAGCTTTGCTTTAACATCATACACCCGACAGGAGCTTTTGGATATCGGTCAGGACTTTTCCAACAGTTTTATCACTAATCTTTGACTCATCCCTGAGATCGCTAGAACACCCGAGGCTACGCACTCTACCCGGCCGGGCGGAAGTGCTCGCAGGCGGCGTCGAGATCGTAAACAAAGGCGGGGGAAGCACGGTGGTCTAAGAGTCAAGGTAAAGCCAACACCGCTCCGGCTCTCTTTACCCAGCATTTTCCTCGCTAATGTGCGGTCACTGGTGAACAAAATGGATGAGTTACGACTCCGCATCACCCACAGTAAGAGACTTTTGGACTGCAATGTCATGGTTTTCACAGAAACATGGCTACACAGCGACGTACCCAATAATGCTTTTGAGCTAGCTGGACGCTACACGCTCCGGGCAGATAGAACGGCAGAAGACTCCGGCAAGACAAGAGGTGGTGGATTGTGCATTTATGTCAACAAAGCTTGGTGTACGAACACTGTCATTGTTGGGAGACACTGCTCAGCTAACCTAGAGTTTCTCATGGTTAAATGTAGACCTTTTTATCTGCCACAGGAGTTCACTTCCACCATAATAACCGCAGTCTATATTCCACCGGATGCTAATGCCAAGCTTGCTTTGAACGAACTTCATGCAGCCATTAGTAAACAACAGACTGCTCATCCGGAGGCTGCTTTTATTGTCGCGGGTGATTTTAATCACAGCAAATTAAAGACAGTGCTCCCCAAATTTCACCAGCATGTTTCCTGCCACACCAGAGGAGACAAAACTTTGGATCATGTTTACACAAACATTAATGGAGCTTACATCGCGACCCCCCTCGGACAATCTGATCACCTTTCTTTGTTTCTCACCCCTAAGTATTCACCCCTCATCCACCGTGTGAAGCCATCAGTGAGGACCATCAAAGTGTGGCCAACTGGAGCAGACTCTTTACTTCAAGACAGGTTTCAACACACTGACTGGAGTATGTTTGCTTCTCAGGGTGCCTGTGGCTCTCACACGGACATTGATATCTACAACTCCTCTGTACTGGATCACATCAACACCACCATTGACAGTGTTACAACAGAGACACAGATAACAACATATCCTAATCAGAAGCCATGGATGAACAAGGAGGTGCGACTTCTGCTGAAAGCCCGCAACACTGCCTTCAGGTCAGATGACGCTCAGGCCTACAGTAAATCCAGGGCTAACCTGAAAAGGGGCATCAAAAAGGCCAAGTACAGCTACAAGCTGAAGGTAGAGGAACATTTTTCCAACTCTGACCCCCGACGCATGTGGCAAGACATCCAGATCATCAGTGACTACAAGTTAAGCAACTACACTCCAATGGTCACGGACATCTCCTTCCTTAACGAGCTAAATGACTTCTATGCTTGCTTCAACAGCGAACAGCAAGGAGACGGCCACCAAAATAACACACTCGGCAGACCACCAAACCCTCAAACTCACCTCCACAGATGTCCACACTGCATTGAGCCGGATCAACGCTCGCAAGGCTGCTGGCCCAGATGGCATTCCTGGACGTGTGCTTAGGGAATGTGCAGAGTAGCTTGCAGGGGTCTTCACAGACATTTTCAACCTGTCTCTCACCCAAGCAACTGTGCCAACATGTTTTAAGTCCACATCCATTGTGCCAATACCGAAACACTCCTCCCCAATGTGCCTGAGTGACTATCGCCCCGTGGCACTCACACCCATCATTATGAAGTGCTTCGAGCGACTGGTCCTAGCACACCTCAAAGACTGCCTCCCACCCACACTGGACCCACACCAATTTGCCTACCGTAGGAATAGGAGCACAGAGGATGCAGTATGCATAGTGCTGCACTCTGCACTCACACACCTGGACCATAACAACACATATGTTAGGATGTTGTTTGTTGACTTCAGTTCAGCATTTAACACCGTCATTCCCTCCAAGCTGACCACAGAACTTGGAGACCTGGACATTAACACCTCCCTCTGCAACTGGATTATGGACTTTCTAACCAACGGGCCTCAGCCTGGCCTCTCCTGGGCCACAAACACCTCCAGCCTGGTCAAGAAGGCTCACCAGCACCTTTTCTTTCTCAGGACACTGAAGAAGAACCAGCTGTCTTCATCCATCCTGGTGAACTTTTACGGTGTGCGATCGAGAGCATCCTGACCAGTGGCATCACAGTCTGGTATGGGAACTGCTCAGTGGCTGACCGCAATGCACTGCAGAGGGTGGTGAAAATTGCCCAACGCATCACAGGGACACCACTTGCTGCTCTTGAGGACTTCCAGAGGAAATGCTGTCTATGACGAGCTCGCAGCATTCTCAAGGACTCCTCTCACCCTGACCATGGACTGTTTAACCTCCTGCCCTCCGGGAGGCGCTTCAGGAGCCTCCGGACAAGGACCACAAGACTCAGGAACAGCTTTTTCCCTACAGCTGTCTCCTTGCTGAACTCTGCCCTCTGACACCCCTCAACACCCCCCACACCACACACACAGACTCCTCCCCCTCTTCAACACTACATCTGACTGATTTATTTATTTATTTACAACAAGCAAAAAAACAGTAACTTGTTATTACTTGCACTACTGTCTGTTCATCCAGAAACACTGAATAATCCATTTGCACACTGAAATATTTTCTATGCACTTTACTGTCCATTGCAATAGTGTAATTATGTTCATATGTTCATAGTTCTGCCTATAGTGTACATACACTTTTACATAATCCACCTGTATAGTATGTTCATAGCACACCTATCTGTATATCATGCTAATAGTATTTAAAATCTGTAAATTATGTTCATAATACTTATCTGTATAGTTATTGTACATATTGTAGACCTTGTATATTCTGTACTTACTGCTTATTGCACTTCTGGTTAGATGCTAACTGCATTTCGTTGCCTTGTACCTTACATGTGCAGTGACAAATAAATCTAATCTAATCTAATCTAATCTAATCTAACTAATATTGTGAAGACATGCACTGGCCTGCCACTGTATAAGATTTCCCAACCAGGTTAGATGCCAGTTTTACCTAACCCTTCAGGGAAGATTCTGAAGACGGGAAGAGATAACTCGCAAGCCTCTGCTCCACTGCTGGCATAGCTGCATAACCCTTCTTATTCAGCCCCACAATGTTTGAGTAGTTGGTGACTGTAGGTTGAAGAGTAATAAATACGGTTTCCCAATGATCTTGACGCCTTAGCATGGAGATCGGGGGAAAATGACTTTAAGGAAATCTGGCTTTAAGGAATCGCTCGTCCAGTTTTGGGATTGAGCGTCCTGTGTCTAAGCCGGCCAATCGATGTTGAGCTTGTTTACAGAGCGAGTCACAATCTCCACTAGCTCCTCATATGCAGGGGACTGCGGTGGTCCGCAGTGTCAATACTCATCATATCAACCCCCTGGAGGAAGATAGATGAAGTGCTTGGCTCTCTCTCCGGCAGGAAGAAACTGCAGGGCAGGCTTCCACGAAGTGTGGCATTCTGCCATGCCATACCATGCAAGGCGATTAGCAAATCCTCAAGTTATGCAAAGGTCATATAGATTCGAAAGTGATTTAAAAAAGAAGTTACTATGTCTGTTTTGAAGCAATTTATAGCAACATTTAAAAAACAAAATAGTAAAGCACCTTAAATTGTCAACCTGCTAACTTGACACACTTCCCAAATCTTTTTTCAAAAGTGTGCTTAACTGTTTAGAAGCAGATCTGTTAAACGTGGTCCTAACTCCCTGGAAACTGCAATTGTTAAGCCCCTCCTGAAAAATAGCAAGCAATATCACATCTTCCTTTTATAGGAAAAAATATTGAAAATGTTGTTTTCAATCAGCTGAACAACTACTTAAACTCATGTGTTTTTTTAAACTCGTGTTTTTTTTTATTAATTTTTTTTGGTTTCCGACCACATCACAGAACAGACACAGTGCTCATAAAGATAATTAATTAGATTCACTTAAAATTCTGATTTTGGCTAAATATCAGTGCTGGTACTACTCGATCTCAATACGGTGTTTGACGCTGTTGATCATGACACACTGCTAGAGAGACTGGAAAACTGGGCCAGGCTTTCTGGGATGGTCCTCAAATGGTTTAGGTCATACTTAGAAGGGAGAGGTTATTATGAGAGTATAGAAAAGTATAAAGTTCCTTGAACACGGAGTCCAAATTCGTCATATTTCCTATCAAAATGCTTGCTATGGATGAGAAAATGCAGAAAATCAAACCTGATCAAAGATTTTTTTTTTATTTGACTCCCTCTGCCAATGCACGGATGAATTTAACAGTTGGATGTGCCAAAACTTTCTCTAGTAAAACAAGGAGAAAACTGAAGTCATTGCATTTGGAAACTGTCACGCTCTCTAGTCTCTGTTTCCCTGGGTGTCCACTAGTGGGCTCACTTCCCCTTAGGCACTTCACCGTAGGCACTAGAATTCCTCTAGTCTGGTCCTGTCTTCACAGTAATTGCACTCCGGTTAATTGCACCAGGTGCAGCCACTTGATTGTCATTAGCCTCCTTATTAATACCTGTCTTTCCCTGTTGTTTGTATGGAGTCCTTACCCATCGTGTCTGCAGCATTCTCGTCATCCGAGTTTCCCCTTCATCTTCTCGTCTCCCGAGATTGACCCTAACCTCTTGTCTTCCAAGTTCCCTTTTCTGTTCCCTCCTTTGTTTATTTGTTTTGTTTATTTTTGGACTGTCTGTTTGGCTTTGATCTCTGCTTATATTTGACAACGATTTGGATTATCCCATTAAACATACTTGCGATTGGATCTACTCTCTCCTGTGTCTCTCTGGTGCACGATCGTCACAGAAGGACTCCATCTAACAGATCCAGCGGTATGTCTTTTCATGTCTCCTCCCCAGCCAGCATGGTGGAGCGGAGGGCTAAATATTTAAAGTTAACCTCCCTCCGCCAGGAGGGTAATGATGTGGGGGCCATGGCACAGGTGTTCTGGTCCCTGGCTGAGGGCATGGGCTATAATGATGCGGCCTTAAAGGACTATTTTAATAGCGGGCTGGATGACCCCGTTCCACAAAAAGAACTGGCTCAGCTGGACACATATGGGTTCTGGGAGTTTGTGTGTTACTTACAGCATCGGCCTCCGTGGGATGCCCCAGCCACTCCTGTATCTTTGAGTCAGGTGCTCAGGAACCCTCCAGAGTCAGGGTTAGTCACCGTTGACCTTCCAGAAACAGGTCTAGTCACCGTGGACCTTCCAGAGTCAGGGGCTAATCACCGTTGACCTTCCAGAGTTAAGCCAAGTCACTGGTGATCTTCAAGGACAGAGTCAAGTCACTGGTGATCTTCAAGGACAGAGTCAAGTCACTGGTGATCTTCAAGGACCGAGTCAAGTCACTGGTGATCTTCAAGGACCAAGTCAAGTCACTGGTGATCTTCAAGGACAGAGTCAAGTCACCGGGGTTCTTCATGGGAGAATTCAAGTCACCAATAGTCTTCATGAGCAGAGTCAAGTCAGCACTGATCTTCTGGAATCCAGTATAAACAACATGGGATTACCAGAGTTTCGTCACTTCTCTGTGGAACTACCCGAGCCTCTCCACGGCTCTGATGAACTACCAGAGTCTCTCCTCGCCTCTGCGGTACTTCCAGAGACTCATCAAGTCTCAGTCGAACTCTCTGAGCATCCGACTGTTCCTGTTGTGGCCACGGAGGCTACCCCTAACATGTTCTTGTTCTATGTTTCAGACTTGCCCAACCAGACTCGTCCTCCTGCTGGTCCGGCCGCACAGTTGTGGTGGTCTTCTCCTCCGCCCTGGGAACTTTCTGCCTCAATCACAAGGATGGGGTGATCTACTGCTCCGCCCTGGGGGGTTTCCGCCCTGGGGGGTTTCCGCCCTGACCACACGGTTGTGGTGGTCTTCTGTTCCGCCCTGGGGGGCTTCCGCCCTGACCACACGGTTGTGGTGGTCTTCTGCTCCGCCCTGGTGGGTGTCACGTGATGTCCTTCATGGACTTATGTTTTTGTGTTTTTGTTTTTTTTCTGTCTGTCTTCCTCCTATGGACCTGGCCCTCCGTCCCTCCCCCTGATCCTCCGCCGGTCCACCTCCCTCCTGGGTTTCTAGTCTGTGTCTGTCGTTCCATTTCCCTCTAAGGACCTGGCCCTCCGTCCCTCCCCCTGATCCTCCGCCGGTCCACCTCCCTCCTGGGTTTCTAGTCTGTGTCTGTCGTTCCATTTCCCTCTAAGGACCTGGCCCTCCATCCCTCCCACTGATCCTCCGCCGGTCCACCACCCTCCTGGACTCCTTGTTTTGTGTTGCACTTCTCTTGTCTCTGTTTCCCCATTTTACCTGGTTGTCTTGTCTCTGTTTCCCCATTGTACCTGGTTGTCTTGTCTTTGTTTCCCCATTCTACCGAGTCCTCTTGTCTCTGTTTTACCATTTTATCTGGCCCTCCGTCCCTCCCCCTAGTCCTCCGCCGCTCCACCTCCCTCCTGGTCTCTTTGTCTGTTTGGTCTTCCCTTGGGTTCGGGTGGAGCATCTGGCAGCTGCTCCATGGAGGAGGGGGTAATGTCACGCTGCCTAGTCTCTGTTTACCTGGGTGTCCACTAGTGGGCTCACTTCCCCTAAGGCACTTCACCGTAGGCACTAGAATTCCTCTAGTCTGGTCCTGTCTTCACAGTAATTGCACTCTGGTTAATTGCACCAGGTGCAGTCACTTGATTGTCATTAGCCTCCTTATTAATACCTGTCTTTCCCTGTTGTTTGTATGGAGTCCTTACCCTTCGTGTATGCAGCATTCTTGTCATCCGAGTTTCCCCTTCATCTTCTCATCTCCCGAGATTGACCCTAAACTCTCGTCTTCCGAGTTCCCTTTTCTTGTTCCCTCCTTGGTTTATTTGTTTTGTTTATTTTTTGGACCGTCTGTTTGGCTTTGACCTCTGCTTATATTTGACAACGATTTGGATTATCCCATTAAACAAACTTGCGATTGGATCTACTCTCTCCTGTGTCTCTCTGGTGCACGATCGTCACAGAAACAAAGATGAAATTCATGCTGGATGTGAATGCATACCTTGACTCTAGGGTTCAAACAACAAAATATCAAATGGTTTCCTCACTGGCCTTGCAAAGAATACCATTACATTTACATTTATGCATTTAGCAGATGCTTTATCCAAAGCGATTTACAGTGGATTCAGGCTATGCATTTTTTTTTATTTATTTATTTTTTACCAGTATGGCAGCTGCAGCTGATCCAGAATGCTGCTGCCAGGAATCTGACTAGAACCAGAAAATCTGAGCATATAACACCAGTCCTACGGTCCTTATCCTGGCTTCAAGTAACATTTAGGATTGATTTTAAAGCACTATCCTTTGGAGACCCCCACCACCACTGCATATTTTTGTCTCGTCCAAATACCCACACTTGCGGTCTTTGCACTTGATCACTTGACTACTTATATGATGTATTAACTGTATTTCACCCCAGGTGTTAAGGTGAGGATGAAGACCACGAGAGTGTGTACAACTTTTAATTTCCTGATGGGAAACACTTTAATTTCTGGTGCTTCTAATTAAGTGATAAAAAACAGTTGCAAATGATTCACGAAATAAATATAGGCTACTCACTTTTGCACCAACAAAACGTGTAGCACTTTGTTTTACTACCAAATTATATGTAATATTTAATTATTATTATTATTTAACTTACATTGGAAAGGTTTCCGTGACCTCTCATGATCTTGGCAAAAAGTCTCATGATTTATTTCCACAACATGATGCATGATGGGATACACTAAGCCTTTGAATACAGCTCTGGAGCAGTCTTCAAGATGGTGTGGATTTAGTATCTGTTAAGGGCACTGCGTTTTGGCATTTTTAAGATCTGGACAGTCTTGCGGACTTAATTCCTGTCACGTGCACGTGCTCTCAAGTGGCCAAGACCACAAGTGTGGGTAAGTGTGGGTAGGTGTGGGAAACTCACATAGATTTTCAAGGAAAAATATAGAAATCTTTTTCCTTTTTCCCTAAAAAATATTTAACTAGCTTGAACTGGAACACTAGTGCAAAGTGCTGTGAGAATACTATTAAAAAACATCTCAGGTTAAGAATGTAACCATGGTTCCCTGAGTAGGAAAACGAGACACTGCATCCTCTAGGGGCCGCTATGGGGAACACCTCATCGTGACCTGTGTCTGAAGCATACATTGACAAAACACCAGCTTGTTGCCGACTACAGCCACTGATGTCACTACCGGCGCGACTATAAACAGGCACCGGGAGAACACGTCATTCAAGGGGCACCTCCTTTTAGTCCGGACCATCAGTCAGGTGGTTGCTATGAACATAAAACCTCGATCAGGTGGAGAGCTGGTGGTTACAGGGGAATTAGGAAGGGGAGGATAAAAGCAGAAGTAAAAAATCCCTGAAGGGAATGAGTAGATTCCTCGGTATCACTCTGATTCGGACGAGAATGCTTGGATCGTCTGGATCACATCCCTTAGGTTCTGCTTACCTCCACGTGACCCACGATTTCTCTTACCCCTGCCCGCAGGAGGGGGAGGAGCACGAGTCATGACACTAGCCTTCTGTGCCCGTCTTTGATCCTCAGATCGAGACAGGCCAGGACCCCTATGTTGTTCGGGCTCAGACCTGGACCTTCGTTGAATGAAGGATCTGAAAGAAGCAGAGCGCACCTTTGTCTCCCTAAACTTCTCGATCACCGTCTCAACAGGAACACCAATAAGTTCAGAAGGCGAAGTTCAGAAGGCGAAACCTGAGTATCGAGAAGAAAGCATTTTCTTTCTTTTGATCTCTGCCAGGTTCCTCCACAGACGTCTCTCCGATGCAACCATGGCCGCCCTAGTCCCGCCCATGGCGGAGGCATCCTGCTTGGTAGCATGGAGAGAGGTCCGTGGTGCGGCACGGCTACCTGTTCAGGAGAAAGGCCCTTGCCTCCATCCAGGTCTCTTAGCAGATCAGCCTGATATGCTTGAAGCACCACCATCGTGTGTAACAAAGCCACAGCCTGACCTGCTGCTGCGTATGCCTTGCCATCTAAGCCAGATGCTTAGATTTAGATTTTTTTAGATTAGCTCTTTCTATATGGAGCATCCCCTCATAGCCGCTTTCGCGAATCACCTCAATGTCGGCAGATTTACTCTAAAGCCGAAGCCGAGGGATGCGAGAAGAAAGCGACCTCTTTCATTTCTTTTTGATATCTATAAGGAGATCATGCAGATATGGAAGGCTTACCTGAGCTGGAGGCAAGGTTGACGGTGATTTTTTTTTTTCTTAATTGCCTTACATCGTCATCTTGTTAGCACATTTTCTTGGCAAGTCCAACTTTGCCGTGGCGCGATCCATAACCTCTAGCAGCTCTACATACGCAGGGCAGGAGAATTGAGAAGGATCAGCTTCTTCACCATCCTCAAATATCTCCTACTTTCCCTGGGTAAAAACCCAGCAGAGCACTAATGTCAGTATCAGACAGTGTTAAAGATATAACATCATCCTCCCGAGGCTCTCTCTCATCCACCGCCATTACGAGCGCAAAAGGGAAAATCCCTCTTTAAAATATTCAAACAGATCCACCTGTACTATCACGAGCTCATTCTCCTCCTTGCCTCAGCAGTGCCAGGTCCTGAACCATGGGAAGCAGATGACTGCCTTTTTTACCTTTTTTTCGGAAGAGTTCTTACCAGTTCTTTCAGATGCACGCTTCAAACAGAACAGTCAGTGAAGACGAAGAAGAGAATGACGTGTTCTCCCGGTGCCTGTTTATAGTCGCGCCGGTAATGACGTCAGAGGCTGTAGCCGGCCAACAAGTTGGTGTTTTGTAAATGTATGCTTCACTATGTTCCCCATAGTGGCCCCTAGAGGACGCAGTTCGAAGTTCCCTTGAAAGGGAACTATATTTTATTTAACCTGCATTCATCTAACCAAAATAATAATAATGATGATAATAATAAGAGAATATGTGCTTAAAAAGTTTTAGTCTTTTCAGACATCTACATACAGTGGCATCTATCAATAAACAAATTTAATAATAAATTAAAATTCCAAAAATTATGAGGTGAAGTGTGCACTCAAGAGATGACAATAAGAATTTTAGATATTTGTATATGTACTGTGTAATATATATTCATTTTTTTCATGGAAGGTAGTTTGATAGCATATCAATATTTCAAAGTGTAATTCTGTACAATATTAAAGTACAGCTCTCTTTCAGGTGGTATTTAAAAGAGTTTGTTGACCTCACCTTGAGCTTTATAAAATCCTGTCAGTCACACACTGCATTTTGATAGTTAAATTCCAACTTCTGCCTGCTGGCTATGTGTTCTCCCTGTGCTTTGATGCTCTCTAATTCTGGATGAGAATTGCATGTGTCCATCCCAATACCATTGATGTCTTCAACCTTGACAATAAAACTAACTATCAGCCAGCTTCAATGCCATATTACCTTCTTCCAAGTCAGAAAATAGGACACCCTGTGTATTTTTCAAAGCCATGTTGACTTTACTTGTGTTTGATCAAAATCAAAACACCAAATTAGTTAGCAGATCACTTTGTATACAATATTCTCAAACAATGGCTGTGTAAAACCTGTTGTCTACATTTGTCACTACAACTTGTCTGCAACTGCAGTATTTAACATACAGGCTATTAAGGTTACCTGTTTGTTTAAAGCAAAAAAAAAAAGAAAAAAACACATCAAGTCAGTTATGACCTAATCAACTGTGTAATGGGGTGAAAACATATGTTGGTGTTTTTTTTTTTTCTACACAGATACTAAGTCCAAATGTACAAAAACATGGCTCTCCAAAAACTACATCATTTTATTGTATGTGATTTTATGCAGTTTTTATCTTTCTAATATGATATCCAAGTACTAGATAAAAGTTAAGTTGTTGTTTGTGTGTTTTTTTTTTTAAAGAAGAAGAAAATAAAATGATTATTTTCATGTATGTGTAAATAAACTGTTTAAATGCTGAGAACACTTAATCTCCAGTTAACTTTTTAATACATGACTACTGTTCTTCATTTCACATACTGCATACTGGTTTCTCTTTTGACCAGCTGTATCCTCCAGTAGTTCTAGACAAAAAAAAAAAAAAAAAAAAAAAAAAAAAAAGGTGTAATGCACTTTGGGGGATTCAAAGCCAAACATTTTAACATAAGATAAACACAGAAAGCCATTTTTTCACAATTCCAGTATTCTAATCTCTTGAACCTCAGCTCACAATAGACTGACATGGACAGGGGTGTATTAAGTGTATTAAGAAGTATGTGTCTAAAATAAAGTTTCTAGAGTAGCCTTCATTTTGAATGATAAAAAAACATGCAAGTGTCACAGGCCGGGGCGGGCCGGAACCCCTGTGACACGCGGTTGGTGCTGACCTACTTGAATTTATTCCAGTGCAGGATGGCGGTCCCACTGAAAATATTTCAGAGGCTCCTGGGGCATATGGCAGCTGCAGCGGCACTTACACCACTAGGGCTATTGCGTATGAGACAGCTTCAGCGCTGGCTTCATGCCCGAGTCCCGAGGCAACGCGGCATTCACCAGGTCCAAGTTACACCAGCCGGTCACCAAACCTTCACCCCATTGTTAGATCTTACATTTCTCCAGGCAGGAGTGCCCCTGGAACAGGTCTCCAGGCATGCTGTGGTTTACATGGATGGGCCACATGCAACGGGCAAGCAGGGGTATGGACGGGCTCCCATCTGCTCTGGCATATTAATTGCCTAGAGTTGTTAGCAGTGTGCCTTGCCTTGAACCGTCTCAAAGGGCGCTTACGAGGCAAGCAAGTGCTGGTCCGAATGGGCAAAACAGCGACCATTGTGTACATCGACCGACAAGGTCCCTTCTCTTCGAGAAGACCCCCCGGAGAGGCCTGATCAGGGTCATGCTTTCCTTGGTGCAGCAAGGGGTGTAGTGAAGGCTGTCTCCCTCCACCCTCAAAGTCCGGGTTGCTGGGATTGCTGTGAACCTTGAACCCATAGAAGGGAAGTCGGTAGGTAAGCATGGCCTGGTCATCAGGTTCCTTAGGGGGGCCATAAAGTTAAATCCTTCCCTGCTCCCCTCCATACCCACTTGGGACCTTTCTCTAGTGCTTAAAACAATACAGAAGGGCCCATTCGAGCATCTGCTCAGTCTAGCTAAAGTTTATTTCATTGAAAACTCTGCTTTTGCTTGCACTGGCCTCCATCAAGAGGGTAGGGGACCTGCATGCATTTTCAGTTGACGATACATGCCTAGAGTTTGGGCCGGCTGACTCCCAGGTAATCCAGAGAACATGGCCGGCTATGTGCCCAAGATTCCCACTACTCCCTTTAGGGATCAGGTGGCTCCCAGGTTGGCAGAGGATGGCCCACTGGATTTGGATGCCATCACCTTGGCTTATCAGGCACAGGGTATGCTCTTCCTGCTCAGGTTGCGAGCTCACTCTACTAGGAGTGTTGCATCCTCCTGGGTGCTGACTCATGGCACCTCGCTGACAGATATTTGTAGAGCTGTGGGCTGGGTAACCCTGACACTTTGCTAGATTCTAAAGCCTTCGTGTGGAGCCGGAATCCTCCTCAACTCAAACAAGTAGTGGCACTGAGTGTCGGCTTGCTAAAACTACTCCAGAGTGTCCACACTGTAGACCCTGTCGAGCTCCTCCATACCCTCAGCAGACAGACAGGGTAGAATGTCTGGCGGAAGGCCCTCAGTCACTGAATCCTTGTGAACCAGTATAGGGCTGGGTTCCAAAAGTTATATCTAAGTGGATCCCAGATGTGTAAAGTCCACAATATAGCCTCAGAGCCCGTGTTTCCCCAGCAGACTGCCATTTCCAAGAGAGTTACAATCACCTCCAAATTTGCATATGCATCTAAACGAATGTTAATTTGCATATTTGCTCCCTAGACCTCCTTTGGGAAGGATGGGGCTTCCGCAGCATCCCTGTTCCAAGTGGAACTGGTACATTTTTCCAGCGTAATCCAATGTCACTGAGCGGGTAGTGATACTACAACAGTGAGTGGTCTTCTTGTTGCAAGCCTCGGCCTACACCAAAAAGGGGCACAGGCGGCTCGCATAGGACACTGGAAGGGGCAGCATCCATGGCGCTTTGGTAGAGAATCCCAATTCGTCTGTCACCGACATGACGTCGAGGGTGACTGACTGAAAGGACTCTCTGTTAAGTATGGTAACTCTTGTTCCCTGAAGGAGGAACCAAAGATGTCACGTCGCTTTGGTTGCTGTACCACTGCTGAGTGGCTAGGTAACCAGCTCGGATCCTCAGCAAAAACATGGTATGCGTTGCACCTGCTGCCTCTTTATGCTCATGCTGTGATCAGCTGTGGCTGGATGCAATAATTGCATGCCAGTGTGCATTGGCTCGTTTAGTTTACACTCGAAGTAGCGAGATCCCAATTCATTGGTCACCAACCTTCAGGGAACGAGGGTTACCATAGTAACCAAGAAGTAATTCTACTATATGATGTAAGTAATGTCAATGAAAGAGCAACAGACATTAAGAGGTTTATGATGATAAGATAATGATAAGAAAAAATCTACATACACACACTTTGGTTTCCAGTGTTTTATGGGGACATTCCATAGACATAATGTTTTTTATATTGTACAAACTTAATTTTTTTGTCCCCTCACCCCAACCCTACCCATCACACAAAATTTACACAAAAAATTATAAAAATAAGTAAATAAAACTTAATTCTGCATGATTTCTAAGCTGTTTTCCTCATGGAGACTAAAAAATGTCCTCACAACCGTTTTGAATAAGTTAATTGTGACGGGACATAATAGATTTAGCTTGAACAGGAGGCAATTTTTGCCCCCGTATTTTGAATTTGCCTCTGTGACCTCTCAAAAGGGAATTTAACATAATTTGCTTAACTTTAATATATATATATATATATATATATATATATATATATATATATATATAAGCTTTGGCTTAATTTGAATTGGAAAGGATGTATCATCCTGATACTTTAATGTAATGTAATGAACGGCCAACAAGCTCTGCCAAACCGCTGAATGAACATGGTTAATAGAAATTCTGTTTTCACAAATATATGAACTCAAGTTTGCTAAAATTAAGTTAACTTGGGGGATTTCACATACAAAGTTCAGTCTGCATAACATATGAATTAATAGTTGGTGTGATGTTTACACAACTGTGTTGCCATTTTCATATTTGTCCGCCTCTGTAAAGGCCTGCTGCTACACAATTGTTTACAGAGTGCCATACTGACCAAACAGAGAACATTTGCTTGGGTGTAGTGTTATTTTGACCAGAAGCACAGTATCCATGTCTGTCGGCACACCTTTTACCCCCGTTCATGCTCCAGTGACCCGCTCGCTTGGTTTTTGCCTCCCAGTTCTCGCTATGCTTCAGTGCTCAACAGGCCTGCCTCTGCTGGAATTTCACATCCCAGCAATCTCATTCTTTAACAGTCATATCAGAAACCTCCTCTGCCATCATTATATCTTCTGTAAGCTCCACAATTATCATGTTTGGCAAACTGAACCAACCATATTACATGTAGTAGACTACAACTGGAAAGAAATGACCCGGTGGCAACTTCTCTGAAACTGGCAGAATTTAAAATCGTGCTGATCTCACATCAGCATGTAATTGTCATTCCCTAAAAATGCACACTGAAGGGCCCATCAAATTTGAGATGATACAAATTATGTATGATGGCTTGATGCATTAAAACCTTACGACTGTGGATTAAGATAATGGCCCAGTGTTGTTTCAGTGAGAGTGATACAGGCTATGCCAAGAAGATTTAAACAGCATCATTTGAATAAGCTCCTGTGGAAAGAGCCATCCTGTTGCAGATGTGATCCCATTGATTCTGAGTGAGTTGAAAATGCTGTATCAGCATAGAGAGAGCCATTTTATCACCATTGCATTACATTACTATAAATACTGGTCATGAAATTTTATTGCATCAGTGTTTTTGTATCAAATAATCACAAAACAAAACTAAACAATCAGGATTCATAAAAACACCCATATTTCATTCAAAACTATTGTGCATTATTTGCCTGTGCATAAACGTTTATCTCAGCATACATAACGTTTTGCCTCATTTTTCTTTATGAAAATCTTTTGACTGGTAAGTGACCCTGAATTCACTGTTTGAGAATGCAGTAAAGTCTTCTGTAACAATATGACAAAGACAACAAAACCTAATAATGACAGTGTCTTAATATTATACACTCAACCTAACTGTAAACAAGACAGACATTAAATATAAAGAAACACTCCTGAAATCTAACCTAGAAGCTGTTTATAATGTTTTGATTATTTTGTATTTAAATATATGTTGGATATATGCTTCAGTTAGCAAGCAACATGCTTTAAAACAACGCTCAATAATTAATCTGTAAATATTTTATAATGCCTAAAACTGACATTATCTTATTATTATACACTGTAAAAAAAAAAGAAAAAAAAAAGTGAAAACTCTTAAATGGACTATTTTGTATTTAATTGTTGACTATGTTTCATTTAAAACAACGCTCATTAATTGGCATAGGCTATATTATGCAACTCCTAAAAAGATCAGTAGCTAGTTTCAAATTGAATTATGCCTGTAAAGATATATTGTTTAAAGAGTCATGCAATTCTCGATTTTTGAATGAACATCAACAAATGATCAAAGTTTGAGACAGCACACCGACCATAGCGCAAACTCAAACAACAGAACGTTCGCGCTTTTTCCCAAATCTTCGGATAATTCCCTGACAACTCTATCGTTCTCTTCTAATCTCTCATAATGCTTTATTCGATCATTGTCAAAGTCTTTTGGTTCCATCTACTCCGCCTCTTTGAAAGCGCTTTAGTTTTCCATCAGAGTGAGTCAGAAGAAGCGTAACCCCACTGAGGAACTCCAGCAAGACTTCACGCATAAAAGCTTCGAGATTAACGCACACAAGCCTCGCAACCGCACCAGCTCTTTTCGCACACATACATTATGGGACATACAACTAACACTAGTTGACAAGGGGACACTTGGAAAGAGAGCGCGCGCAAAGCATGACTTGGATACGCTCATGTATTTTCCTGTTTTTGTAAGTAGCAATGTGTTTTTATCGGACTTTGCATGCGTGTTTATTTTTCAGCTTTGCTCGTTCGTGTGTGAAAATGGAAATAAAGTTGTGAGTCTGTTTGCAGTGTTGGTCAGGTGTTGGCAAATCCGCCAACCGAGACGAGGATATATTTGGATAATATTACGCGCATTTTGGACAGATTATTAGATGGATATGACAACAGACTTCGACCTGGATTTGGAGGTAGGCAATTGCTGGCATCACTTCATATATTAAAGTCTTACTTTAGAGAGTTGAATCCAAATTTCACCAGAAATAAAACGATTATGTACTTTGCAGCTGAGACTTTAACAAGTTCTTCACCAGAAACTGCCTTATCACTTTGCAAGTCGATGTTGTTTAAAATATGTGTTATGAATAAACTAAAGATTTTTTCCTCCTTTCTTTATGTTAAACTAAAAAATAAACTATAGGTCCTGTCACAGAGGTTAAAACGGACATCTTTGTCACCAGCTTTGGTCCTGTTTCTGATGTGGAAATGGTATGTGAGTAAAGCAATTATATTTATTTGATACAGGCAAACATAAATCCACCATAATTGCATGTTTTCTATGCCCACTGCCTCTAGTCATCCCGGGTCTGGCTTCATTATTCTGACATTTGGGCAGGATGTCATTATAGCAGCTTAGGGATTTTAATCTGGTTGACAATCCCTGACAGTGAGGGTCCCGGCTCGGCTTTCTTTCCTCTGTTACACACTACACTATTTTTCTATAATGTCCAAAGCCACGTCGCTTGCCATGTGATCCACTGTGACAATCCGAAAGACAGTATAGATAAGTCCCCTCCAAGATTAGTGAAAAAAGAAAATAGATACAAAATACCATTCCACAGTGATTGTATACCAGCCTGAATCAGATACATACCTGATGACACTTTGCTTTATTACTTTATATATCTATTTTTGCACATGCTCTGCACATGGAAAATGTATTTGTGCTGATTTCAAACTGCAGTCACAAAAACTACATCTTATAAAACCTTTAAAACCATTTCTCAGGAATACACAATGGATGTATTTTTTCGGCAAACCTGGATAGACGACCGGCTGAAATTTGAGGGCCCCATTGAGATCCTGCGTCTCAACAACCTAATGGTCAGCAAGATTTGGACACCGGACACTTTCTTCCGAAATGGCAAACGTTCTATTTCGCACAACATGACCACCCCCAACAAGCTGTTCCGCATCATGCAGAACGGAACTATTCTGTACACCATGAGGTAACCTGTGTGCCAAAACATTTGCTCTCCCACTCAAAGATGCACTGCACACTTGCTCTTTAAAATGACAGTAGAAATTAAACTCTTAATAACACACATTCTTTCCTAGAATTTCACAGAAAAAAAAAAAATAAATAAAAATAAATTACATTCTATTATACACCATTCACTGGATAACTGTAAATATGCATGTATGCTTAACATTTTTAATGCTGATAATAAAAGTTGTAGAATAAATTGTGTTAAAATCAGTGCAAAGGTAAAGATTCATGTGGTTCCAAACCTGTATTTTTTCTTCTGTGGAGCACAAAAGATGATATTTTGAAGGATGTTGCAGTTTCTGGTAGCCATAGTATTTTTATTCCGTACTATGGAAGTTAATGGCTACCAGTAACTGTTTGGTTACCAACATTCTTCAGTTATCATTATTTGTTTTCAACAGGAGAAAGAACTCATACAGGTTTGGAACTCACTGTAGAGTTGAAGAAAATCATCTGTTATTTTACATAAATTTAATGTGATGCTTTTAATGTTATCAGGTTAACCATCAATGCTGAGTGTCCCATGCGGCTGATAAATTTTCCAATGGATGGACATTCATGTCCTTTGAAATTCGGCAGCTGTAAGTATGTTGTAAAATGGCACATTTTCCCATTGCATGGATTTACTGGTATGACTGACTTCAGTCTCGATCTGTGTCTAATATAGATGCCTATCCAATGAGTGAGATTGTTTACACGTGGAAGAAAGGGCCGTTATTTTCAGTGGAGGTTCCTCAGGAGAGTTCCAGCCTGCTTCAGTATGATCTCATTGGACAGACGGTGTCTAGTGAGAGGCTAAAGTCAAACACAGGTATGAGCTTTGGGACAGATGATTCAGTGACAAATGTGTTCTGGTTTGCCGAGCACCAATTCTTAATGCAAACCTCTTAAAAAATTGTAATGATTTCAATCAATCTTGAACATATGGGTTGAATATGTGTTGAAATGGGTTTTTGTCTTGAATGTGTTCGTACAGAATCTATGGTTTGTAGTTTAGGATTGCCTATTCCACTAATGTCCCATATCCATCTCTCATAGGTGAATACATAGTCATGACGGTGTACTTCCACTTGCAGAGGAAGATGGGTTTCTTCTTGATCCAGACATACATCCCTTGCATTATGACTGTGATCCTAGCACAGGTCTCCTTCTGGATCGACAAAGAGTCAGTACCGGCCAGAACTGTGTTTGGTAAGCCACTGTATTTTATTTCCTTTTTTAATTGTTCATATGTGGGGCTCATTGTGCAAGCACCAATATGCCAATACTAAAGTGCATGGCATTTTACGGTATGGACACAAAATCAGATTAGAAATGAGACCTTGTATTTTAGACCTAGTGAGATGCAGCATTTTAAGGCACAATAGATCATTGTTTCCTGACGTTAAGGCTGTTTCTAAGATCATTATGACCTTTTTTGGCCAAGTTTCAATGTTTTCCTCATGCAGAATGCAATCCTAGCATGCACAGCAACAAGCTCAGTGAAAACAACCCAGGCAGTGAACGAAGTGATAGAAATCACTTATAAGTAAACAATATCATTAAACAGACTTTTGACACTACTGAATCATTTTACTAAGGCTATTTAGACTGGTTTACCTATTTGTTCTTCATTCATAGTGAACAAACTAATGCTGAACGTTATAAGTTGCCACTGCTGTCGAATATGAGGATGCTGTCCATGTAGGCTGTGGAGTGCAAAGCAATTCACTAAGTCTTGGAACTGAGCCACAGAAAGCAGAAGGTGTTTGTATTTTAAATACACCAGATTTGAAACAAATTAATCTATATTGGTACAGTACAATTTAAAGTGAATAGTTGGACGTTGTGATACTGATACTGAAAGTATCATTTTTGTACTCATACAAATGGTGCCATCATAAATATACATCAAAGTCTTTCTTCATAAACAGAAAAGAAACCAGACAAATTTGATACTCAGTCTTTTATAACTTGATGAGATAATGCACATTTTCTGTTGCTTTTTTATGTAGATCTCCATTGCTTCATTATCTTAATGCACTCTTCTTGGCAGCTGTTGGCAATGCTCCTAAATCACTTAAAGTGCTTGGCCCTTGTTTTGTGGTGGTGTAAGATAAAAGCAAACATACTGAGATCCTCTTCCTTGTCTTCCTCTGTTTGCCCTCATTTCCAAACAGAAACATGAGAAGAACAATACATGTTTCAGTGGATGCAAATACAGTATATAGTTGTACTGTTTATTTTATTTTAACTTTGAATGAACCAGACTTTTCAGTATCTTAACTTTTACTTAATTACTTAATGTATATGCACGAATGAATCATCTGTCTTTGTGGTCTCCCACTTGTGTTTGAATGAGACCATTAGAATGAGCTTCTTGGGCAATTAGGAGTGTATCTGTCTATAACCTACAGCTAAAGTGTTTTTTTCTCTTTATGAAAAACACATCAGCATGAAACAATTAAATCCCTTGCAAGCTGTCATATTCCATATGTGTAAGATGGTAAAACGTTTTTGGAAATTACTATTTGAATTTTCTGAGGAAATGTTTCTTGTTTGGAGCAAGATATACTCCTATGCAAAGATTAAGATTATAAGCATGTTTTGAACTGCAGACACCCAAAACTGAGCATTCTGTCATAATTTCCTCACCCATTTTTGAACACAAAAAAAAGATATTTTGAAGATTGTGTGTAACACTGGACGGTAGCCATTTACTTCCACTACAGAAAACACATTCTTCAATATATATATATACATTTTGTGTTCAACAGAAGAAAGAGATTCATACAGATTTGGAACAACATGAAGCTGAGTAAATGATGTCGGTTTAGTTTTTGGGCGAACTTTAAATGTGTTAATTGGGATACGTTCATGTTTTGCTGATAAAGTCACAACTTTAATATGAAAATGTCTTTGCTCTAAGTGAGGTGTGAGATACACCATGTCAGAGGAGTTGTTTCTGCAAGCAAGCACTGCTCATGTGGAGAGGTGAGCAACCTACAGTGTGTTTCTCAGTTCTGTCTCAGTTCTAAGGTGAAAGTATAATTCCTGTGAAAAGAGATGTGAAAGAAAAAATAATATAGGGTAAAAAAGAAATGCAGTGAGAGTTCTAACAAATGACTTGCTTTAGAGAGTAGAATTGAATAGTCAGAGGCACTCACTGTCCATATCCATTGTGGTTGTTTCTTCCACTAAAAGCTGAAATAACCCAGAGCATCGGGTTCAGAGATGGAACTGACTGAGGTTAATTTGGACCAACCTTTTGCCCTTAAAAGCATGTTTTTACCCCTAGGAGTTGTGTTTACTTTATACATTTCCATTCATGCTCAGGATCTGTAAACATGTTCTCTTGTAAATAGGATCTGTCTACAAACCCGATTCCAAAAAAAAGTTGGGACACTGTACAAATTGTGAATAAAAACAGAATGCAATGATATGGAAGTTTCACATTTCAATATTTTTTTTTTCAGAAGACAAAATAGATCAAATGTTTAAACTGAGAAAATGTATCATTTTAAGGGAAAAATAAGTTGATTTTAAATTTCATGGTATCAACACATCTCAAAAAAGTTGGGACAAGGCCATGTTTCCCACTGTGTGGCATCCCCTCTCCTTTTTATAACAGTCTGCAAATGTCTGGGGACTGCAACCCCATACCATCAGAGATGCAGGCTTCTGAACTGAGCGCTGATAACAACTTGGGTTGTCCTTGTCCTCTTTAGTCCGGATGACATGGCATCCCAGTTTTCCAAAAAAGAACTTCAAATTTTGATTCATCAGACCAGAACAGTTTTCCACTTTGCCACAGTCCATTTTAAATGAACCTTGGCCCAGAGAAAACGCCTGCGCTTCTGGATCATGTTTAGAAATGGCTTCTTTTTTGACCTATGGAGTTTCAGCCAGCAACGGCGAATGGAATGGTGGATTGTGTTCACCGACAATGTTTTTTGGAAGTATTCCTGAGCCCAAGTTGTGATTTCTATTACAGTAGCATTCCTGTATGTGATGCAGTGCCGTCTAAGGCCCGAAAGATCATGGGCATACAGTATGGTTTTCCGGCCTTGACCCTTATGCAAGGAGATTGTTCCAGATTCTCTGAATCTTTGGGTAATATTATGCACTGTAGATGATGATAACTTCAAACTATTTGCAAATTTTCTCTGAGAGACTCCTTTCTGATAATGCTCCACTATTTTTCGCCACAGAATTGGGGGAATTTGTGATCCTCTGCCCATCTTGACTTCTGAGAGACACTGCCACTCTGAGAGGCTCTTTTTATACCCAATCATGTTGCCAATTGACCTAATAAGTTGCAAATTGGTCCTCCAACTGTTCTTTATATGTACATTTAACTTTTCTGGCCTCTTATTTCTACCTGTCCCAACTTTTTTGGAATGTGTAGCTCTCTTGAAATCTAAAATGAGCCAATAATTGGCATGACATTTCAAAATGTCTCACTTTTAACATTTGATATGTTATCTATATTCTATTGTGAATACAATATAAGTTTATGAGATTTGTAAATTGTTCCATTCCTTTTTTATTCACAATTTGTACAGTGTCCCAACTTTTTTTGGAATTGGGTTTGTAGATATTAACATTTGATTTAAAGCTGAAATTGAATATTCTGTGAAGTTTTTTTATAATTAGATTGTGGAGATGAAAGGTCAAGTTATAATTATCTGTGAAAGACATCAGTTTGAGGTTGAATGTCAATGTCACCTTTATTTATATAGCGCTTTAAACAAAATACATTGCGTCAAAGCAACTGAACAACATTCATTAGGAAAACAGTGTCAATAATGCAAAAATGATAGTTAAAGGCAGTTCATCATTGGATTCAGTTATGTCATCTCTGTTCAGTTAAATAGTGTCTGTGCATTTATTTGCAATCAAGTCAACGATATCGCTGTAGATGAAGTGTCCCCAACTAAGCAAGTCAGAGGCGACAGCGGCAAGGAACCGAAACTCCATCGGTGACAGAATGGAGAAAAAAACCTTGGGAGAAACCAGGCTCAGTTGGGGGCCAGTTCTCCTCTGACCTGACGAAACCAGTAGTTCAATTCCAGGCTGCAGCAAAGTCAGATTGTGCAGAAGAATCATCTGTTTCCTGTGGTCTTGTCCTGGTGCTCCTCTGAGACAAGGTCTTTACAGGGGATCTGTATCTGGGGCTCTAGTTGTCCTGGTCTCCACTGTCTTTCAGGGATGTAGAGGTCCTTTCTAGGTGCTGATCCAGCATCTGGTCTGGATACGTACTGGATCCGGATGACTGCAGTGACCCTCTGATCTGGACACAGACTGGATCTGGTGGCCACGTTGACCTCGGAACAAGAGAGAAACAGACAAATATTAGCGTAGATGCCATTCTTCTAATGATGTAGCAAGTACATAGGGTGTTATGGGAAGTGTTTCCGGTTCCGGTTTACCTAATTAATGCAGCCTAAAAATCCTTTAACGGATTTGGATAATAAAAGCATATTAGTATGTTATGTGTATGCCAGGTTAAAGAGATGGGTCTTTAATCTAGATTTAAACTGCAAGAGTGTGTCTGCCTCCCGAACAATGTTAGGTAGGTTATTCCAGAGTTTGGGCGCCAAATAGGAAAAGGATCTGCTGCCTGCAGTTGATTTTGATATTCTAGATATTATCAAATTGCCTGAGTTTTGAGAACCTAGCGGACGTAGAGGATTATAATGTAAAAGGAGCTCATTCAAATACTGAGGTGCTAAACCATTCAGGGCTTTATAAGTAATAAGCAATATTTTAAAATCTATGCGATGCTTGATAGGGAGCCAGTGCAGTGTTGACAGGACCGGGCTAATATGGTCATACTTCCTGGTTCTAGTAAGAACTCTTGCTGCTGCATTTTGGACTAGCTGTAGTTTGTTTACTAAGCGTGCAGAACAACCACCCAATAAAGCATTACAATAATCTAACCTTGAGGTCATAAATGCATGGATTAACATTTCTGCATTTGACATTGAGAGCATAGGCCATAATTTAGATATATTTTTGAGATGGAAAAATGCAGTTTTACAAATGCTTGAGACGTGGCTTTCTAAGGAAAGATTGCGATCAAATAGCACACCTAGGTTCCTAACTGATGACGAAGAATTGACAGAGCAACCATCAAGTCTTAGACAGTGTTCTAGTTTATTACAAGCAGAGTTTTTAGGTCCTATAATTAACACCTATGTTTTTTCAGAATTTAGCAGTAAGAAATTACTCGTCATCCAGTTTTTTATATCGACTATGCAATCCATTAGTTTTTCAAATTGGTGTGTTTCACCGGGCTGCGAAGAAATATAAAGCTGAGTATCATCAGCATAACAGTGAAAGCTAACACCATGTTTCCTGATGATATCTCCCAAGGGTAACATATAAAGCGTGAAGAGTAGCGGCCCTAGTACTGAGCCTTGAGGTACTCCATACTGCACTTGTGATCGATAGGATACATCTTCATTCACTGCTACGAACTGATGGCGGTCATATAAGTACGATTTAAACCATGCTAATGCACTTCCACTGATGCCAACAAAGTGTTCAAGTCTATGCAAAAGAATGTTGTGGTCAATTGTGTCAAACGCAGCACTAAGATCCAATAAAACTAATAGAGAGATACACCCACGATCAGATGATAAGAGCAGATCATTTGTAACTCTAAGGAGAGCAGTCTCAGTACTATGATACGGTCTAAATCCTTACTGGAAATCCTCACATATACCATTTTTCTCTAAGAAGGAATATAATTGTGTGGATACCACCTTTTCTAGTATCTTGGACAGAAAAGGGAGATTCGAGATTGGTCTATAATTAACTAGTTCTTTGGGGTCAAGTTGTGGTTTTTTGATGAGAGGCTTAATAACAGCCAGTTGGAAGGTTTTGGGGACATATCCTAATGACAATGAGGAATTAATAATAGTCAGAAGAGGATCTATGACTTCTGGAAGCACCTCTTTCAGGAGCTTAGATGGTATAGGGTTTAACATACATGTTGTTGGTTTAGATGATTTAACAAGTTTATACAATTCTTCCTCTCCTATGGTAGAGAATGAGTGGAACTGTTCCTCAGGGGGTCTATAGTGCACGCTCTGATGTGATACTGTAGCTGACGGCTGAATGGTTGCAATTTTATCTCTAATAGTATCGATTTTAGAAGTAAAGTAGTTCATAAAGTCATTACTGCTGTGGTGTTGGGAAATGTCAACACTTGTTGAGGCTTTAGTTTTTCGTTAATTTAGCCACTGTATTGAATAAATACCTGGGGTTATGTTTGTTTTCTTCTAAAAGAGAAGAAAAGTAATCGGATCTAGCAGTTTTTAATGCTTTTCTGTAGGATATGTTACTTTCCCGCCAAGCAATATGAAATACCTCTAGTTTTGTTTTCCTCCAGCTGCGCTCCATTTTTCGGGCTGCTCTCTTTAGGGTGCGAGTATGCTCATTATACCATGGTATCAAACTGTTTTCCTTAACCTTCCTTAAGCGTAAAGGAGCAACTTTATTTAAAGTGCTAGAAAAGAGAGAGTCCATAGTTTCTGTTACATCATCAAGTTGTTCTGAGGTTTTGGATATGCTAAGGAATTTGGATACATCAGGAAGATAACTTAAAAAGCAGTCTTTTGTGTTAGAAGTGATGGTTCTTCCATACTTGTAACAAGAAGTAGAATTTACAATTTTGGCTATATGAATTTTGCAAAGAACTAAATAATGATCTGAGATATCGTCACTTGGCTGAATAATTTCAACACCATCAACATCAATTCCATGTGACAGTATTAAATCTAGAGTATGATTTCGACAATGAGTAGGTCCTGAAACGTGTTGTCTAACACCAATAGAGTTCAGAATGTCTATAAATGCTGATCCCAATGCATCGTTTTCATTATCAACATGGATATCAAAATCACCAACTATTAAAACTTTATCTGCAGCCAGAACTAACTCGGATGTAAAATCACCAAACTCTTTAATAAAGTCTGTATGGTGCCCTGGTGGCCTGTATACAGTAGCCAGTACAAACATAACAGGGGATTTATCATTAACATTTGTTTCTTTGGATAATGTTATATGAAGTACCATTACTTCAAACGAGTTATACTTGTAGCCTGCCCTCTGAGAAATCCTGAAAACGTTGTTATAAATTGAAGCAACACCTCCACCTTTGCCTTTTAGACGTGGCTCATGTTTGTAACAGTAATCTTGGGGGGTGGACTCATTTAAAATAATGTAATCATTAGGTTTTAGCCAGGTTTCTGTCAAACAGAGTACATCTATATTATGATCAGTGATCATATTATTTACAAAAAGTGTTTTCGTAGAAAGGGATCTGATATTCAATAAGCCAAGCTTTATCATTTGTTTATCCATATTGCTTCTGTTTTTTATTTGTTGAACCTCAATTAAATTGTTAATCTTAACTTGGTTTGGACGTTTTTTGTATTTTCTAGTTCGGGGAACAGACACAGTCTCTATAGTGGTTGAAAAGAGAGCTATACCGATATTTATATGAGTGTCAGTTATGAGATTAGAGTTTGTCCATTGACCTATTCAAGAGCATTTTAGACATAAAAATGTTTTTATGTCCCATCTGTAAGGAATTATACTTTCCTGCATTTCCCAAAAGCATTGCATGTTCATTGGTACATGTTTTGTTTTTTTTCTGCGATTTGCTTAGGCTAATGATGCTTTTGGGAATCAATCAGATTCTACTGAACACCTGGGAAAAGAGCTGTTCAAAAAAGATATGACTAACAAATATGGACTAACCCAACTTTTGGGTTAAACATTTAATTACAAAATTTAACCCAACAGCTGGGTTAGTCCATATTTGACCCAAAGTTGGGTTGAAACTAACCAGCATTTTTTAGAGTGTGGCATCAAAAGACTTGGAATATAGAGTTTGTGCTCTATGAACTATTATTCTTTTATGGCACTGTAACAGTAAATCCTTCATAATCATCGGGAAGAAGGAGGCGGGAACCCGGCGGACAATCAAATAAAGACTTTAATGACAAGATAAACACAAAACAGCGCGTCAGCCCCTCACGGACGACTGACGCGCACAAATAAAAACAAACACAACTAAAACCCAGATCTGCTCCTCTCTCGTCCTTCACTGTCGTCGCTCCTCTTTTATATCCTTCCATCTCCTCCGTGGGACTCGCTTATTTCCAATCACTCCACCGGCCTTGCTCCTGTTCCCACGGCTCTCGGCCCCGCCCCACTCATCACAGGCACTTTTTGTGATTTAGAACTTGACAACCTTTGTTCATCATGCAGACAATCACACAGGTTTGGAATACATGAAAGTTAATAAATGATGATTACTGTGAAATATACCTTTAAGGCATAGTGTTTATTTAAGTTTATCCAGTTCTGTCTATATTGAATTTTATTACTGGGTGAGACAAGCAAACCTGATCCCTGATAGCTCAGCTTCCCATAAGGTCCATTTATAATGGACTCCTGTTTTGTCTCTATAGGGCTCAGTCATCTAGAATCAAGCTTTGTGCTTGCCATAAAATGTTGATGTCTCTATTAAGGCCTGGGTATGTTTAATCATTACTGTCCTCATAGCAGATACTCCTTCTCTTGAATGTAGTATCTTTTTGGGAGAGAAAACGTATCTAATATCTGCTCGACCCAGTGACCATAAGCTGCCCTATAGATTACCCACAGCAGGCCAACATGAACACAGTAGGCCAGTCCTGACATGGAGAGCTCGGCAGATTGGATCAGCAACACCTTTGCCCTTAAAGTAACAGGTTTTGAGAAGGTGACGCAGAAAGGGTGTAAAATGCAAGAGAGACCAGATTTGTTTTACTTGTGTGTATGTGTGTGTGTGTGTGTGTGTATAAATTAAAGTGACAGCATATGACTTGCTATGTCATAAAGTTTGCTCTCAACAGAATATAATGGGAGCTGCAACCCAGGCCATTTTTTCTCAGTCTGTTATGAAAAGATCTCTTCTAATCGTACCCAAATATCAGGTCATTTTTGGTGTTTGTACTCCTTTGAGTAAGGTAAACAGCAGAACTACAGTCATCTTGCACATCAGACTTCACATCTTATGGACAATTTTTTCTTGCCCATCTGATATTGAATTCCAGTTCACTTGAAATTTGAAGGCTTTTCTGGCAGCAATGATTTAAATGAATGAATGAATGAATATTCTTTGGAATGTATGTTTTATCTCATGAAAAATGATTATTTATTATTCAGAAGCCCTTACGGTACTTTAACTAATTTATTAATTAATTGCAATGAAATGAATGGCATTGAAAGAAATCAGTAATCTAGACAGCTATCACAAGATACATTTTGATGTGTTACATAATGAAAATAAAGTACTTGACTACGAGGATGCAATGAGAAATCACATAATATTTTTCTATTGGTTTTGTATGTATAATTTGTATACATACAAAATTATAATGCAAATGTTATACATTTATTTATGTGGGCGCATTCCAACTGAATGAAATATAAAAAGGCCATTCTTGTCTCATAAAATAAAAACACCTTGCCTTTGGATGACTATTCTATACATCTATTTTATTAAATGAATCAACACTTGAAAAAAAGATGTGTTGCATTAGATGTAAAATAAATGAGCACAAAGCTTATTAGATAATGTTTTCTGATATATTTTTGGGCAAATCACTTTGAAACTCAAAGGCTTTTCAGCCTTTACCGTACTAATGCCTATTATTTATCCTGAAGCTATTCCACGAGAGTTCATGCAGAGCTTTCAGTAAATGACCTATTCAGTAGAGCCAAGATGCACCAGCGGCCCATTGGTCTCTATGATCCATTATAAAATGACTATAATAACAACAACAACAACAAGGGTACAGGAAAGAGGCCAACCAAGAGACAGAACTGAGTCTACCAACATGACATCCACATATGAACAAGGCCAGACCAGAAATACAAGAAACACAAAGACTGTTTATACAAATTGGGGTAATAGATTAATATAGAACATGTGCAAACCATCAGGGAAAACATGAACACAAGGCAAAACTACAAATTAAGAGTCCACACAACAAAACTAGAGTACAAAGACACAGAACCACAACACGTCTCTTGTTGGACTTTAGATGTTAAACAGCATCTAGAAAGATATAGGTTTCAAACAGTTTTATCTTCTTTATAGCCCTGCATTTTCTTTTTTATTATTTATTTATCCAGTTATTTTCATCATAATTATATTGTATCTAGATTCCAGTTTTAGATTTCTATTATCTTGAACCCTACTGGGGTGAGATAGGTTTGGGATGGTTTTTAGGTTTTTAGGTTTGTATAGGTGCTTTGGAAAAAAGAAGAAAGAAAGAATACTATAGGTTTCGTAACACAGCTTTCATAATTACTATTACAAAGTGCAAATGGAAACAAAATGACTAATTGGCCATCTGAATTGTAGTAACCTGTTCCTTGTGTTGCCTTAGACAGTGTCATTAGTCTGACGAAATGCATTTACAAAATATTTTAAAAGCTCCTAGACAATTTTTTTAGGGACCAGTTCTCACTATTAACTAGTTGCTTATTATTAGCATGCATATTGCATGTTCACTAGTACTTATAAAGCATATATCAATGTCTTATTCTGTATGAGCATATTTTAGATCCCTTAATCCACTCCATACATAACAGCTCCCTCACTAACTAAACAGCGAATTAAGAGTTTATTGGGGCAAGTCATAGTTAATAATTAGTTAGTAGGATTAACATATTTCAAATTTTCAAATAAGAATTCATCATCATTCAAAAGGCTTTTAACCATTTTGGGTGTCAGTTGTGAATAATAACAATAACAGAATTTTCATTTTTGAATGAATTAATTTTCATTCATGTGTGGGTTTGTTTTGAACTGAGGTAAAGTTTAACCTAATCCACTGAGAACAGAACAGATTTTTTACCAAGACTTTCTAAGATCAGTCAAGCTAACTGGATTTTGTGTTCATGTGTTCCTGACAGGCATCACCACAGTACTAACCATGACCACGCTGAGCATTAGCGCTCGCCACTCGTTACCCAAGGTCTCCTATGCCACCGCCATGGACTGGTTCATCGCCGTCTGCTTCGCATTCGTCTTCTCAGCCCTTATCGAGTTCGCCGCTGTCAACTATTTCTCCACCTTGCAGGCCAATAAGGAGCTTCGGCGGGCCAGCATGGCTTGTGCTGCAGTCAGAAGTGATGGAGAACTTGTTATGGTAATTATTTGTACCTCCATTCACTCCAGCCTCTCTTCTCTCTCCCTTTCATGGTTCACTCTCGTTTTAGCTGATAACAGGCACACTAGACGAAAGGAGACAGCCAGTGGCCTCCCTAGCCTTTTTACTGCTGCAGATTATATAATCAGTTCAATGTAACAAAACATCCAAGCAAAAGCATGCCAGGCTCAAAGCGAGGAGATCTATCCTCTGTGTCTCTCATGACTGCTGGAGGCATTAGACGCAATGCCATCGTACACTTGCCCGGAGCGAGTAAATTACTGTGTGAAGTCACAGTTCCATCATGTGTAAAGTCACAGGCGTAATGACAGAGACTATGGCTCGGATTTGTTCAGAATTGTAGGAGTTTGGAAGTGGTTTGCTCAGCTCAACCTTGACTTCATTAAGACTTCCATTGGCTTCTTGGTGGTGTAAAAACAAATCTACAGTAATTGGTCCCATAGTGTTCTTTACACCAGTGTTATTTGCACTATTACCAGATAATACATTTTCCAGCAGGTTTCCTGAATACTCCACTATTAATAGGACAAAACCAATAGGCTTGTCCCAAACTCACCCCACTGGTTGAGAAATGTTGTCCTGGCTGGGATGCTTAAATGTTTTGAGTGGCATTTTACATTCATTTGGGGTCAGCCTTTAATTTGGGTATCAATTCTCACTATTAACCAACTATTAACCCCAGCTTTTGTTTCAGTAAGCTCTTAATTTGCTCCTTATTAATAGTCAGTAAGATAGTTGTTAAAAGGGTTAGTTCATCCAAAAATGAAAATTAGCTTGTGTTTTCCTCGCTCTTGAAGCATCTTAGGTGTATATGACTTTCTTCTTTCAGACGAATCCAGTCAGAGAATATATTGAAAATTATCCTGGCTATTCCAAGCTATATTGCTGTAGTCAGTGGGTAATGCAGTGGAACAGTCCACATTCATCAAATGAAGCTCACACATTCATAATAAAACGTGCCTCAGGTGGCTCCAGGATAATAAAGGCCCCCTCTAGCGAATCCATGTGTTTTTGTAAGAAAAATATCCATATTTCAAAATAATAAATACTTTTCTCTCACTTCTGTTATCTGTCCATTCTGGTTGAGGATGTAGTACATAATATGCTCAGCGTGCACACCTCTGAGGTATGCTAGTCTCGCGAGTTTGTTTATAGGAGCAAAATAAGCAAATCTGCCTTACTTTAGCAAAGGAAAACCTTTTGGCTTATATCTGTCAGACTCTGTGCTGTTTTTTTATTTTTATTTATTTATTTTTATTTTTTTGCTCATGTTAATTTATTTCATCCCAGGTGTTTCCTATCTGTTTCATTGATCCCAGGTGTGTCTAGTCTGTGTATAAATAGTGTTTCCTGCTTTGAGTTTGCTGTCGGCTGTTAAACGTCTTCTTAAATGTCTTCTTGAGATCCTGTGTTTCCCCACCGTGATTATATTAAAATTCTTGTTGAAGAAATCTCCAGCATCTCCTGCGTCTCCTTGCTCCTCGATTCCCGTATAACATGACAGAACAGCCGACCTATAAAGTAAGCAACACCTTTTTTTCCTGTTTTTGTTTGTTTTAGAAGTCTTCTGTTATTCTTTTAGCATCATAAAAATGGATGAACGAGCGATGTTTATCACCATGGCTCAGGAGAGCCCCGACCTGATCAGTTATGCAAGGGCAAAAATTTGTGCCGCTCGCCCTTGCCAGCTCCCTCGAGGGGGAAACCCTGGTGACGCTTTTCCTGATCGGGATGACATACCATTGCCCCGCGGAGCTCCCAGACACCACCAACCTCGGCTGGAAGGATGCAGCCATCCCTTGTCTGGAGAGCCTCTGATCCCGATCCGGGACCCATCTGCCAGCATTTTGCGAGTCTAGTCAGCCTACAGTTCCTGTTTCAAGACCGCCGTCCACGGCCCACTCAACGAACATTAATATGGCAAGCCCAACGAACATAAATGCGCCAAGCCAGCCATTCCCAAAACTCACTCTAGTGTCCGCTCCTCGAAAGCACCTTCAAGAGCGCCCTCAAGTGTCCTTAAGTGCCCGCTCCTCCAGTCTCAGAGCATAGCCCAGGATGGGCTACTGTTCCTGTGTTATGCCCAGGGTGGGCACTGTTCCCGAGTTAGTCCCAGGATGGGGTCCTTTTCCCGAGTTTAGCCCAGGATGGGCTCCTGTTTCCGAGTTAAGCCCAGGATAGGCTCCTGTTCCCGAGTCAAGCCCAGGGAGGGCTCCTGATCATCCGTCAAGCCCAGGGAAGGCTCCTGATCCACCATCAAGCACAGGGAGGGCTCCTAATTCCCAGTTTAGCCCAGGGAGGGCAGCAGGCCTCGAGTACAGTGCTGTAAATTTCCACAAGTATTTTTTTAGGGGGGAAGGGGGTATTAAGGCTCCAGCTGTAGAGGCAGAGGTGGGGGCTGTGGCTGTGGCTGTGGCCTTGGTGGCTGTTCCGCCATGGCCTCCCAAGTCCCCTGCTCTGCCATGGCCCCCGAGTGTGTAATGCTCTGGAGGCCCACTGTCCCGTGTCTGTCCTGAAGGACCTCCACAGTACCGACCCACCCCTCCCCTCTCTTTTGGATGTTATGTGGCACGAGGTCATGCCTTCCAGAGGGAGGCGTTATGTCAGACTCTGTCTCGTGTTTTGTGTGTATTTTTGCTTATGTTAATTGATTTCATCCCAGGTGTTTCCTATGTGTTTCATTGATCCCAGGTGTGTCTAGTCTGTTCTCCCATTTGTCTGTGTATAAATAATATTTCCTGCTTTGAATTCGTTGTCAGCTGTTAAATGTCTTATTAAATGTCTTCTTGAGATCCTGTGTTTCCCTATCGTTATTATATTAAATTTCCATGTTTAAAAAATCTCCAGCGTCTCCTGCATCTCCTTGCTCCTCGATTCCAGTGTAACATGACAAAATCGAAATCCTCCGACATTTTTCTTTACAAATCCTTGGTTTGTAACATTTACATTTAGCAGATGCTTTTATCCAAAACAACTTAAAGTGCATTCAGGCTATACATTTTTTTAACAGTATGTGAATTGAATTGAACCCACAACCTTTTGCACTGCTAAAGCAATGCTCTACCACTGAGTCACAGGAAGACAACTTCTACTTCTTTTACACTTCTAATTCGTAATTGGCATTTTGTTTTGTTCTCACATTCTTTATTTGTCAAAAAAAAAAATCATGCAACCTTATGACTGGTTTTGTGGTCCAGGGTCACATATGATGGCTCTTTTGGAGAACAGTGCAATGGTGCACATTGATCCCAGAGACGGGAAACAAGTGTTTAAACATCATATTGCCTTGAGTATTTAGTCTGAGTTAGGTGCTGCCTGTTGCAGTGTCAAAAATAGCTGCGTGCTTATGGCAGCGTGAGCCAGGTGCTCCCTGGGTGAGACAGTGATCTGCAGCTGATACTCACAGCTTGGAAACCTGCTCAATGATGGAACCGAGTCAAAGCTGCTGCTCCATGCCAAAACTTTCCCCAGCCGGAAAAGGGCTGAGGCGCTTTGAATGAAAGCCATAAATAGCCTTGTTCACTTAGAGAGAAAGACTAATTAAAGTTCATTTCACAGATCTTATTGTTGCCCACATGCTCTGAATATCATATTTTGCGGTTATGACCTCTTAATAATGAAAAAAATAAATAATAAATTGTCTTGTTGCATACAACAGTTCGGTAACACTTTGGTTTAGGGACTAATTCTCACTGTTAACTAGTTGTTTATTAGCATGCATATTACACGCATGTTAGATGTTTATTAGCACTTATAAAGCACAAATGAATGCTTTATTCTGCATCAGAATATTTTGGATCCCATATTCTATGCCATATCTATACTTTACAACTATCTCACTAACTAATAATAGGCAGCAAATAAGGTGTTTATTGAGGCAAAAGTCATAGATAATAGTTTGTTAATAGTGAGAATTGGACCTTAATATAAAGTGAGACCAACAATTCTTTACAGAGACATTAACTGGTTGTACTGTAGATGTTGAGTTAGCCTCCAGGATAACATAACATCATAAAATAAAATAAGCTTTAGATCACGGTGTAAGAAGATACATCGGATCCTTGAAATAAATAAATATATGTCCAAATAATAGCAAAGTGCATCAATTTACAATGTATATAAAATTGGAAAATGCATATTTTAATGGATCCCTTTTTTATCAAGTTTGCTTTAATGCAGCAGTATAAATCATCACTAGTAGATATTGCTACTACATCACAAAACAACTCTCCCTAGTGTCTTTAAAGTGTTTTACAAGAAAAAATTATTTGCAACAAAATCAAAAGAAACACTATCATAGTGAATATTATTATTTTGGTGATGTATTTGTTTGTTTATGTCACTGGAGCAAAAAGGATCACTGTAATAACATTTTCTGTGGTCTGTCATTAAACCAGCTGCACTGTTTCCTTTCTAGTCTGCGTTCCAGACTTAAATGTGAAAAGTGTCACTTTGATAACTGTTTGCTTGTCCTCATGTCACAAATGAGTCTGTCTGTGTGTAGAATCCTCTGGACCCTGGAGGTGTGCTGAAGAAAAGGCTGAACTCTGCCTCTCAAAGAGATGCTCCTGAGAGGTTCTCCAGAGCTCCACAGCCTGATCTCCATCAGCAAGGCTCCACTGTCCCTGCCTTTAACACGCTGACAACTAGTATTATTGACAAGTACTCTCGCATACTTTTTCCGCTGTCCTTCGGGGCCTTCAACCTGGTTTACTGGATTGTCTATCTCACCAAAGACACTATGGAATCCAGGTAGGAATCTGCTCTGTTGGTTCGGTAGAGCTTGATTTTCATTCTTTTTAAGAATGTAAAGAAATGTGTGGGTCAAAAATAGCTTTTTTGTTTTTCTTTTGACATGGATGGTCTATGCTTAAAAACTGGCTGTGTACAACTTTTATTAATCAGAGTAAAATTGCAGTGGCTGTGTATCTGCACACACTCACAGCCCGAACGCTCTTATCTAGTTACTTATTAAAGACATACGTTTTCAAAAATGAACATAACTGCTTCAAATGTATTTATTTTTTGGTTATGGATGTGTGTAATTTACGTTGTAGAACAAAATGTAGAAGTATCGTCAAGTTATGTTTATGTTACTCATAAATAAAAACATTGTACAGTAGTTTAAATATCTCAAATAAGCTAATAAACTGAAATGTTTAAGTGTTGCTGTGCTAAAACATTGTTGACAACTGAGTCATTGTTTTCATAATATTCTAGACATAAATAGTGCAATAGTCCAATCTGGGCAAAGACTTTTGTTCCAAGAAGTTCATTTACATTTATCTTTTCATTCACAAAATGAACGTGGGTCAGATTTTCTCTATCCTCATGTCACCTTTCTCTTCTCAAATCCAGAGGGAAAAAAGAATGAAAGAAAAAGGCCTCCAAGCCTCCATAAAAGTGCTGTCATAGGACAAAGGGAACATATAAGATATCTCCTCTCTCTCAGTATGTCTGACACAGAAAGCGAAGTGGGCAATGCCAGCCTGCCGGTGGCTGTTTAATGAATAGTTCATTCAGGAGCAGACATTAAGGCTGGCTGGTGTGAACGCACACATACTGTATGCGGCAGTTTCACAGAAGCTACCTGCGGCTGATAAGCTCTTCGCTTCAGTGGAGTGCCTGACGCTTTTCTCATAAATCAAAGGCAATAAATGTCAGCGCAGCCCAAAATCCCCCATTTTCCCATCTTTACGCAGACCTTTGCCATAACTTTGGTGTAATGATCATTCAATTACTGCCCATCTACGATATGTCAGGTAATGCAGGTAATGTGAGAACCAGAGATGCAGATTTATTATATCTTTATGGGTCCTCCCTCACATAGCACAGTCTGAGGTACTGTAATAGATGTTTGTATGCATATGTTTTGAATACAGTTGTTACATATGTCTTTCCAGGTCATCCAATTATTTGATTGATTTATTGATTGATTGATCGTATATACTGATGTCATTTAAGTGCTGTGGGTACTTACTCTTGTGTCTGTTTATTTATTTATTTATTTTCAGCGCCATACTAACATGATTTACCTGTAACAGAGAAATGATTATGCCATGGCTGGATCTTTCATTAGGCCAATGATACAAAACAAACGTCAAAATTAACACAAAAAGGGGTCACTGAGCACAAAATGAAGGTTCTGCCGTGGCAATTCCAGTCCATCCCCTGGCCTGAGCCCTATAGAAAATGAGTGGAGTGATCCGAAAAGGAGAACAGGGAATTTTTCCATCTCTATGATGGATTTCCGTCAATTGGAAAAATAAAATGATGGGGAAAGAAACATGTAGCGCATTGCTGTTGTTGTTGTTCTGCTGGCACACCCAAAATCATCCCTGCCATCCGCTTCTCAGTGACACAGAGCTTATTCCTACAGGTTCTGTACTTATAACGCGATTACAGATGACGTAATGTTTCACTTGCATGTGCTTTTGAGTCTTGCTTATTTAAAGTGAAAGAGAACTCACGCATGTGCTTTCTTATAGACAGATCGTGATAAACCGAGAGTGACAGCTTTTAAATATTATTAAGGTAGTTTGCAAATGTGATACTGATTTATCACAAAAGTTCAATAAACAAGACATTAATATTAAGTGGCTAACGTTGTCTGACTATAACACTGTTGCCTGATTTTGCTCTGTTTTGGCAATGAAAATAGATCCAAATAAAGTAACAGCTGAGCATCTCTAAAAGCAAACACAGCTGTGTTTCAACCTCATATTAGGAAGGCAATTTTTTTATCAGAATGTTTTATTTTATTTTGCTTTAACCCCTGGGTGAAGCACTAACATGCACCTTCGAATGACCTGGAATATTTGGTCTCCGATATTTTGCTAGGTGTTCTCCAACATCATTATAGGAGAAGACTTAGAGTTGTTATCTTGGCAAATGGCGGTTGCCAAAAAGTATTGAACAAACATGTATTGGTTTATTGATATTTATTTAAACATATCAGGTCTGTCCATGCTGGTGTCCCTCAGGGTTTAGTTTTGGGTTTGTTACTTTTTTTTTATTTACATATACGTATCTATAATTGCAGCTTTTTAATAAATGAACAAGATAAAGAAACCAAACAACACAGGAAAAAATACAATCACAATTAAACAACAGCTTAACATAGATAAATCAAGATAGATGTATCTATCCATCCATCCATCCATCCATCTATCATCCACCCAGGATTCCCCCATTGTCACTCTGCTATAACTGCAAAAACCAGGCCTGCTGCAAATAGAATAGAGTCTATATCCAAAACCTGTCAACGCAAATAAGCAAATCTATGGCTGTATTTGGAACATAAATAAGAAACATTCTCAGCCATACGTACTGGATAGGCCTTTTGCTTTGTTGATGAACTCTAAACAGTGTGATGTAAAATCAATATTATGTGGAGAATAAAAGCTGACATTCAGTTACATTTGCTAATAGCGGTCAACACAGTGGTCTTCAAGCCATGTCAAATGTGGTTAAAAAACATGTTTTAAACTGTTAAACCTGTTATCTGAGTTAAATGTTATGTTTATGCATCTATGATGTGTTATTTGTTACCCATAGCTTCATACAAGTGAATCTTTTTCTTTACACTTGGTGCTTAAGGTCCGTGCCTTTTGCCCTTTTTTTCTTATCTTCTCTCTCTCTCTCTCTCTCTCTCTCTCTCTCTCTCTCTCTCTCTCTCTCAGGGAAGTGTGAGCCCTGTTAGAAATCACAGAGAAGGGGGGCCGAATACATGACCATCTATTAAACTGGCGAATGCATAGATGAATGGATGGAAGGAAGGATGGATGAGAGACACATTCAGGATCTGCTGCTGAAGATATAACTGTGATTGTGCTGAGAGGGGACAGTGTTGACTCTTCTTCACCTTTGCCCCTTTCCTCTCTTTCAGCCCAATAGCATGTATTGACCTCTTATCGCATGAAACTCTCAGACTGCAGAATGATTTTCCTCCTCCCTAAAGACAGTCAAGGTGCAATGGCAGTTATGGCACACTTGTTTTGACTCTGTCACACAATTACACACTCATCCTCCCTTCACACAACCATCAAAAAAAAACAACAAAAAAAAAACAAAAAATTTCTGCAGACACTCACAATAATGTGCAGGTGAGACTTTCTGGCAAATGCAAGCTTTACAGCAGCCATAGGGGCTTTCGCAATGGAGCAACCTTTTTTTATAGTTCCTATTTGTGGAAGTAGTGTTGTCACACAGTGACCAATCAGCACTGTCTAAGAATCTGCACAACAGCTCAAAATTTCAGTACAGATTAGTAAACTGGTCTTTAATTTTGACAACACTAGGTGGAAGTTCCCACTTTTCCTATTTTAGAGTAGGGTTTAAAACAGTTCTAGTGAGTGAGTGAAGTGACATTCAGCCAAGTATGGTGACCCATACTCGGAATTTGTGCTCTGCGTTTAACCCATCCGAAATGCACACACACAGAGCAGTGAACACACACACACACACTGTGAGCACACACCCGGAGCAGTGGGCAGCCATTTATGCTGCGGCACCCGGGGAGCAGTTGGGGGTTCGATGCCTTGCTCAAGGGCACCTAAGTCGTGGTATTGAAGGTGGAGAGAGAACTGTACATGCACTCCCCCCACCCACAATTCCTGCCGGCCCGGGACTCGAACTCACAACCTTTCGATTGGGAGTCCGACTCTCTAACCATTAGGCCACGACTTCACGACTATAGGGACTATCAACGACATAAGTATACGCTGATTGGCCAAACACATACAAAACACTGGCTACCTGGCATTTTTTAAGAGCCATGTAAAAATATTTACCTCACAAACATGTAAACCAGCAATAACGGAATTGACCTGTTGTCTGCAGTGTTGTGTTCTTTTCTCTGTCTCGGTTATATGCAACACTGCAAGAGAATTAGTCATATTTTAATTCTCTTTCAATCGCATAAATTGTGCATTTACCTTCCATCTCCATTATAACGAAACCCATGACACACAACAAAAACCGCTCCGATCACGGTGTCCTCCATTCACCGGTTGTTGATGTTGGTAAATGCAGCTCTTAAAGACATCGCAGTTGGACGCAAATGCAACCAGGAAAATGGCCAAAGTGGGAAATTGGTTCTCTATAGGAAATATCATGGTGGCTAGTTTCTAGAACTGAGTTCCTTGAACTATGCGGTGCGAAAGCACCTAATATTACTTTAACCCTGAACAGAAGCACCAAGTAATGCAAAACTGTATTAAGGCCAGTCTTTGCTATAACAACTTGAGTTGATTTGTCATACGTAACAGGGAGAGTGTAACATTCTACAATAACACAAAAAAGAGAAAAAAGAAAAGAAAAATTGTATCTGTTGTTTAAGAACTCACTGACAAGTGATTGAATTGATGCATTGTTATCAATGAAACATAATGAAGGATGCATTGTATTATTATTATTATTATTATTATTATTATTTTCATAGGTAACACCTATGGTGTTGTAGGTCTTGTAAATGGCTCATATTCTTTGGCTTTTGTGACTCTGCAGACAATCATTAAACATAGCGTTTGGCCAAACCATTACAGATCCTCCAGTGTGCTGAGACTTGTTTGATGGTTATTAGGTACACAATGGATTTTAGTTTCCAATATGGTACTTTTTGGAATTTTAGCCACTACTTGGGCAGGTGTCCATTTTGTCCATCCATGCCTAGGGGAATTTTCATTTGCACTATATTTTAAAGTACATGCACGTAGTGTAAAATTTACTTACACAGCAAAGAAGTGAATAAAATAAGGTGACCACAAGTTTAGGTTTAGTTTACAGTTACTACAAATTACTATAACAATTGGGTCACACTTAATGTACTTATACATTTAAACCTCTGGAGTCGATCCCCGCATATACGCGTGTTGAGGCATCTTCTGCTGATAACCCTGAAAAGAACTTAAATTACACTTTCAGTTTTAATCGTACAGATAAGAGCAATACATCAATCGAATTTGTAAAGGGTCTACTTTTATTTGTATCCACACATAATAACAACAAAACTTTGTGCATTTATAAAATAAAGATAACAAACAAGGTGTGCTGTCTGCAGCCTTTGTGCGGTGATCTTCATTTACAAACACGTCATTAAAATGAACTGTAAGTCAGTAAATACTCAACAAAGAGACATGAGAGATATATCTATAGAAAGCTTGACATGTCTACTTTTAAACTAAGCAAATGCTACCAAAAACAAATATGCTGTGATAAAGTAATCCATATGAAAACAACGCAATGTCCATCTTTCACGTCTTCCGTTATTATATCTAATTTGACCACGCCCCGCGCTGAACGCACTTTTGAGATTATAATTTTCCACGTGAAGTGTGCGGCATGTAAACACCCGTACCACAGAAAACAAAGCAGCGAGACTGTTCCGAGTTTTTATTTTTATTACATTTTTTTTTTACTGTTTGCTTCGAGCTGAGAGGAATAAGACATAATTCACCCCAAGAAGATGCGATGAGGATTACCTCAGGATTTGAGCTTTGGGTTTCCTCAGAAAAAAGAATGAAGCGCTTGATCCAGCAGAGATCATTAACATGAGTAAGTCTTATAAACATGAGTAAGTCTTTTTCCAAACTATAATTCCTGACTAAATGTATAATCAAGTGAAACATTATGAAGTTTCATTCACATCATCTAAATGTTCTACTGTACTACTAGTATCAGTGACCATCAAAATAAAGTTAATAATGTAGGGTTAGGTACTGAGGAATATTAATTAACTACATGTGTTTACTATGTGGTTATGGGATTAGAGTTTGACTTAGGGTTCCTTGCATTATGCATAATTTATTGTTATTATAATAGTATGTGTATGTACATGCATAAAAGGACTGTAAAATAAAGTGCTGTATTTTCCTCTTGGCACATTGAATAATTTTGCACCTGCAATTTGTTTACGCAGACAATTATCTCGATTGTTTACAAATCCTGCTAATTGACAGTCAACCGGATGTGACTTATCTTTGTACACGGACATATATAGTTGTGGTTTATTTTCAGAGTTAAAATGCTTTATTTATTGTGGTGATTCCTTTATTTGGTCCACTTCCTCTACACAACTGCAAACAGTTATAGTCTTTCCAGACACTGGAGTCCACCTGGGGCAAAGAATGCGTGCTATCTTCAGACAGTAGCTGTTTTCTTGAATCATTTTGTTCCGCTCTTTTCGCTTCATTGAACTGATGGGGGTCTTTCAGGAGAGAGTTATTTTAGAACCCTCTCCCTTTTTAGACAAAAGCAGCCCTCCTGGGGAAAACTGAGTATGTACAGTATGCACTGATTTATTTACACACAGACACACTCTCTGTCCTACAGATATGCCCTTTTCGAGAGTGCATCAGCAGATTCAGTGCTACTGTGCTTTTTGCCATTGATGAATTGTTATTTTTATATAAGGTGCTATTATAATTGAAGATGATTTATTTGTTGGGCTCTGTTAAAGTATATAATAAAAAATGTATATTTAAATACTTCACCATCCAAGCCTCTTTTGGCAGAAACCTTCCTGGCAACAGTCCACCTGCTGTGAAACATGTTTATGTATGTTGCATTTTGATTTTGATTTAGAAATGGGCTTGAAAAGATGTTCAGTTCTTAGCTTATTATCAGGTATATTGACCGCTTTCTTTGCAATTTAATACTTAAGTACAGTACATTATCACTTAATAATAAAGGACTAACTAATCCAGTTCACAAACAGTTATGAAATTTCCAGTTTAGACAAGTCAATGCAAAAATATGAAGGCTCATCATCTGGGGGTAACTTGGTCCTGCGACAATGGGGATCCACCCATTAAAACTGTCTATGTTCAAATGCATGCAAATTAATGTGCTATACATACATGTGCAGCTATGAGTTATTTATAATCTGTTATTTATAATAATATACTGTTTGATTGTTGTCTGTTTTAGTTTTCATCTCATGCACACATACTGTACACTTATTGACAGCTTCTGTGACCTGCTAATCTTCGACATTATGCAGAGTTTTATCAGAAAAGTGTGTGTGTGTGTGTGTGTGTGTGAGAGAGAGAGAGAGAGAGCCTGTCACCACGAAGCAGATGCAGAGATAACGTTAAAAGCACAATATTATATATACACTAATATCTCCATAACATATAATGACACAAATGTCGTCATATGATGTTTGACTTTTATGTCAGTTATGATTGATTTGTATCTCCTTTTTGTGAGTTTTACTTACTGTCATTTAATGTTTTTTTTCTCCTTTTCGGAGTGTCATTATAAAGTTATTGTTTGTTTTGTTTTGTTGTTGTTGTTTTTTTTTGTTTTGTTTTTTTTGGGGGGGGGGTGCTCACAATAAAATACATTTTTGTTTGTCTATGTAACATGTTGTCAAATGTTAATTATATTAAAGTCTTTTTGGTATTCACACAAAGCATGTAGACTGTTTCTGTATATGCTGCTGCAGTGTATAAAGATTGAAAAAAAAAAGTAATTCCATAATATAGTTTTATTTCATTTTATTTTATTTTTTAATAACTTACTTGCAATGATATTATATTAAGCAATTTACATTGCATAACAAAGCAAAGTTGTCTTTAAAGATACTGTTTTAATTTATAATTATTTCTTCTTTTTAAGGCGGTTTAATTGGTAATTGTATTGAAATTGTAATATAAAAGGTGCTCTAAGTGATGTCACACATGTTTTAGGCCAAAACATTTTTTGCCACATCCAGCAAACATCTCATCCCTATCCGCTAGCTGCTTGTCCCCTGAACACACTGTAAATAAACGGGGTCTCTCTAGACACCACAGGCTCCACAAACAACAAGAAAAACAAACTGGGCTCACCCGCACCACAAAACATAACAAACTGTTCCTGCCAATAACCGACAAGAAAGATTTGGGGGTTGTGCACGGATGAGGAAGATGGAGGGTCTAGCTAGCCTCCATTTTGTTTGACAACAAGAACGTCAACGTGTTTGAACGTCAACAAGAAGTTACGAATCCCGGCATCGCTTAGAGCACCTTTAATTGCTGACAGAATTAGTGCCTGCAGCCATATCACCCTGGAGCCTAAGACCGGTTTCCCACTGAAGCTAAGCAGGGTTGAGCCTGGATGGGAGACCTCCTGAGAAAACTAGGTTGCTGCTGGAAGAGGTGCTAGTGAGGCCAGCAGGGGGCGCTCACCCTGTGGTCTGTGTGGGTCCTAGCGCCCCAGTGTAGTGATGGGGACACTATACTGTCAATAAACACCGTCCTTCGGGTGAGATGATAAACCGAGGTCCTGACTCTCTGTGGTCATTAAAAATCCCAGGATGTCTATCGAAAAGAGTAGAGGTGTGACCTCGGCATCCTGGCTAAATTTGCCCATTGGCCTTTGACCATCATGGCCTCCTAACAATCCCCATATCTGCTGATTGGCTTCATCACTCTGTCTCCTCTCCACCAGTAAGCTGGTGTGTGGTGGGCGTTCTGGCGCACTATGGCTGCCGTCGCATCATCCAGGTGGATGCTGCACACTGGTGGTGGATGAGGAGATGTCCCTGACTATGTAAAGCGCTTTGAGTGCCTAGAAAAGTGCTATATAAAATGTAAGAAATTATTATTATCAATTTTCTCTGGTCTAAAAACAATTCAAATACTGACACAGAAATTATTATATATAACAGTGTCCAGGGACAGAACTGATTACCCTTTTTAAGCAGTTTTAGCTTTAATATCACTTACCTTGGGATACATCCTTGAGATACATCCAGTATGTATAAAGTTTTTTTAAAAAGCTATACATACATTATGTGCATTTTTCGATAGTTCTTTGATAATCATCGGGGTCGTGTCCCAGAACGAATGACTCATGTACTGACATGGAGTAAGTAGATATTGGTCTGGGCAGTTTTCTCTTACAGCCAAACGGCATGAGATTATGCTCATAAACATCAACCATCCAATTACAGCTCCACACACAGCCCACAATGGATTTTTTTCAAGTCTTGCCTGTATGAATAAACTGCACTAGTGTGCCAGAATCCATCCAGTCCCTCCACCCTCCCGATGCCAAAATGCTCAAGGTTGCCCTTTCTAGTCAAAAAGGGTAGAGTGCCACCTATTGGTACACAGTTTGTAACCTGCCCTGTGCCCTCACTCCTCCCTTCCACCTCCACCCGTCTAGTGCCAGATTCATGATTATATACTCACAAGCAGGCACACAACTAACTTTTGTCCCATGCTCAGTTTGTGCTGTTTGGGATGGCGAGCAGTGTGTTTGGTTGAAGAGTTGCAGAAGGCATCATGGTTTGATTCAGAAGCTTCTGCGTTTAAAACACTGCATTACCATAAAAACAGAACATTGTGGTCTGTTTTTCAAGAACCCCTATTGTGGCTTTCGTAATCAACCTAATCAAGTCAGCTACCACATCAGACTCCTCGAATATGATTTAGAGATTTTTCCTTTTTTCTTCTTCTCCTTCTTGTGATGACAACCAGGATAATTATTATTTTTTTTTTTCAAAACAATGCCAAAATTAGCTCAGCCCTGCTCCAACAGCAGACTGTCACATGCCATGTGATTCACTCTGCGTTCTGACGTCGCAAAAGCAGAGAAAATGACTAGAGGGAGAAAGAGAGAGAGAAAGGGGTGAATAAATAGAAAAATCACACATGCAGAATCACGGCAGCCTCAAATGCCAAGTTATCGTTCAATAAACATGTCAGTGGAATCCAGCTCAGACTAGATTCACGCTAGACTACAGCTAAACATACTCATCCATTAGCCTCCAACAATCTGCCATGGTTCAATCACATTGTGAAAGCATGTGTGGGTATTCATGTGGACATATGTGCATCAATGGGAAATTATTGCAAGTGCATTGAAATATTAACCAGACTAGGGCTACATGCACCTCAAGGGGATATTATGTCCCATTCCAGGGATACTTGGAAATATTGCACATTTTTTTGTTGAAAATGCATGTCTTTGTTGCCTGTAAGACTGCAAAATCTCAGGTGTCTCATTAAAGAGAGATTTATTTTTCAGTTCATTTGTCATCCACAGTATCAGCTGTACATTATTATAATAATGGCCCCTTTGATAATATTAATGATCATTTATCCATTAGAATGTGTTTTGTTTGTTTTGATTAAAGGGGCACTCCACCATCAGTGTGCAAATGGTCTGGAATAACCAATCTAGACAAATCTAGGACAGTCTTATGAAAATATTTCACTGTTGAAGGCTTCTCAGTTGATGTGCCATCATGCATATTGATTTTGAAGATGATATGCAGAATCAATTCAATATATGGCTTAGCCAAACTGTGGCCATCAACACTGTGAATGCTCATGGATAAAATTCTTTTCAATCTGCCTTAAGCTTCTTATGACAATCTTCCATTTCTAGGCATCAAAGGAGTAACACACAATGTGATCCCGAGCTGTGAGCAGCCACACAGCCTCATGTGTCCTGCTGACCTATATTGAAGATGCATGACTGAACTGTCGTAGTCAGCACCATATAAATGTCCATACAATGGCCATACACTATCCTTCCACACGTTTTCAAAAACTGCTTTACCCCAGTGTCTCGGACCACAGACAGAAGATACATTGAAAGGAGGGCCAGGTGTCCATACACCGTTAATGTATTTTTTATATATATAAATGTATAGTTTAGTTTGATTTCAATCATTTGTGACCCTGTCTGTGAAATCCAGGCTAAAGTCTTAAAATCTAATTTTGAGATATCAAGCATTAACGTTTATTTTCATTAATTTCACTATGATTTGCTCTGGGTGTGTGTTCATGGTATGTGTGTGTTCACTGCTGTGTGTGTGTGCACTTTGGATGGGTTAAATGCAGTGCACCAGTTCTGAGTATGGGTCACCATACTTGGCTGTATGTCACTTCACTTCACTAATATTACTATGATTTCAATCTTTGACATGGCCTTACTCAGTCAATATTAAAGATATAAAGATTATATTTTCACAGAATGTTCTACATCTTTATGAAGGATGATTTTATGTAGAAAACAGTAACCCCACCCCCCAAATAAAAGATAAATAAAATAAAATAGAAATAAAACCTTAAATGAGAAAACGTGTATTATTTGTAAATGGAACTTGGGGAAAAAATCAATGGAAAGATTAAAAAACAGCCTCCCCTGTAGTTAAAATATAAATTATAATAATATTATGGTTCTGGTTACGATTTATTTTGTATTATTTTTAATTAATTAATTAATTTATTTATTTTTAATGTAATTTTATTATATTTTATTATTTTTCCCCTAAATTAATACATGTAGTTGCCTTTTTATAAATAAATCACTGCTTTCTAATATAAAGTAACTACCCACCTCTATGTCTTTGCATTCTCATTTGATTCATTTTAGATGGAAAGCCATGTTCTAGTTAAAATCCTCTTGAGTTCCAGCTAAAAATATTACTAAGATCACTTAAAAATGACCTTGTTTGATTGGTGTTCTCATTTTAGCTTCACTGTTTTAAACTGCAGAGGAATCTCTCTCTCTCTCTCTCTCTCTCTCTATATATATATATATATATACAACCCGAATTCCGGATTTTAAATTTTAATAAAATGAAAACTAAAGGAATTTCAAATCACATGAGCCAATATTTTATTCACAATAGAACATAGATAACGTAGCAAATGTTTAAACTGAGAAAATTTACACTTTTATCCACTTAATTAGCTCATTTAAAATTTAATGCCTGCTACAGGTCTCAAAAAAGTTGGCACGGGGGCAACAAATGGCTAAAAAAGCAAGCAGTTTTGAAAAGATTTAGCTGGGAGAACATCTAGTGATTAATTAAGTTAATTGATATCAGGTCTGTAACATGATTAGCTATAAAAGCTTTGTCTTAGAGAAGCAGAGTCTCTCAGAAGTAAAGATGGGCAGAGGCTCTCCAATCTGTGAAAGACTGCGTAAGAAAATTGTGGAAAACTTTAAAAACAATGTTCCTCAACGTCAAATTGCAAAGGCTTTGCAAATCTCATCATCTACAGTGCATAACATCATCAAAAGATTCAGAGAAACTGGAGAAATCTCTGTGCGTAAGAGACAAGGCCGGAGACCTTTATTGGATGCCCGTGGTCTTCGGGCTCTCAGACGACACTGCATCACTCATCGGCATGATTGTGTCAATGACATTACTAAATGGGCCCAGGAATACTTTCAGAAACCACTGTCGGTAAAAACAATCCGCCGTGCCATCAGCAGATGCCAACTAAAGCTCTATCATGCAAAAAGGAAGCCATATGTGAACATGGTCCAGAAGCGCCGTCGTGTCCTGTGGGCCAAGGCTCATTTAAAATGGACTATTTCAAAGTGGAATAGTGTTTTATGGTCAGACGAGTCCAAATTTGACATTCTTGTTGGAAATCACGGACGCCGTGTCCTCCGGGCTAAAGAGGAGGGAGACCTTCCAGCATGTTATCAGCGTTCAGTTCAAAAGCCAGCATCTCTGATGGTATGGGGGTGCATAAGTGCATACGGTATGGGCAGCTTGCATGTTTTGGAAGGCTCTGTGAATGCTGAAAGGTATATAAAGGTTTTAGAGCAACATATGCTTCCCTCCAAACAACGTCTATTTCAGGGAAGGCCTTGTTTAGCTTTCTCAGTTTAAACATTTGCTATGTTATCTATGTTCTATTGTGAATAAAATATTGGCTCATGTGATTTGAAAGTCTTTTAGTTTTCATTTTATTAAAATTTAAAAAACGTCCCAACTTTTCCGGAATTCGGGTTGTAATATATATATAATTGAAATCTTCATTTGACAGTTTAATATCCAATGGAAGTGTAGATTTTTGTGATTATTTTTTTTTTTTTTTAATAAAAGGTCAAAAGGATTAACAATGCAGATTACTTTTCACAGCCTCCTTTGACCATATTTACCAAGGGTGCTGATATTTTTGGCCATGACTGTAAGGTATGTACAAAATTATAACACCATTAGCAACAAATGAATCAGGAAATGCAATGGGATCTCCAGACAAGACGATGCAATGCACTGTGTGTGACACAGCCGTGTATAAAGGTGAAAGTATGGCATCATCCATTCAGAATTTTCTGTCTTCGGGGTTGTGTGTACTACAGCCTGCTCTGCAAGCTGTGACAGGGTATCCTTTCACAAACTCATAAAAGATTGGTTTATACTTGAATACTTTCTCCAGAGAATTGATCAGTTAATTCCCTGCTTGTGAGATGGTGGGCTTGTGTTGTGATGTTCTCGATTGATCATCATGTCCATGCTGTGAGAGCTTGAATACAAGGACATATCACGCCACTGTGGCGTTTTTCAATCCCAAACCCAGTGTGAGATTGTGGAAGCTCACTTGTGCCTCAAATCCTCAAATGTATGGGCCATTGCTTCCCTCTAAGGCTTGGAGGATGACAGCAACAACAACAACAACAAAGAATAGATCTGACCTCATGTCCGTCCATCTGAGAGGTTTTATATGTAGACCTGAATAACACATTCTTTCACATACAAATAACCCCTTGTGACAGACTTTTCTGAGGCTTGCCTGCTTTGAGGGGTACGTCTTTTGGTTAAAGGTCCTACTGTCTGATCTGTCACTGTCTCCACTTTCACCAAGTCTACAGATTCTGCACTGGCTCTGCTGAAGGCTACTGGTGTTTGCATACTCAGCTGAAAAAAAGAAAGAAATTAAGTTGGTTTCTAACATGGATGCTTCATTGATTAAGGTAGTCCATTATTACCCAAAAGTTGGTATTTGTTAGCCAACTATGGTCAAGTTCCAACTTGTTATCAACATAGTTCAATGAATCTGTTTCCTGAAAACATACTTTAAACAAACATTCCCAAACAGCATCGCAGACTTACACTATTGGAACTACAGCTCCTGACCTGTGTTTAAAATTACAGGGTCTTGGTACTAAGACATGTGGACTTAATAAACTACTGTATGTCTTTAAGCACAATTACCAAGCTAACATGCAGTATATCCTATATCTTCCATTCCATTCAAATATATATCCATTTCAATCTACTATATATTTTAGCGTGGCCTCAGTAAATGGCATTTTTGTAGAGTGCACATGTGAAGAAATGTGTAAGGGAAGCCTGGAGTATGATGTAAGATGCAACCCACGATGAATAATCAATGATGAATACATCAAAAAAAGCTAAATTACAAAAAATGAAGTAGTCCTCAGCTGCCATGTATGTTACTGCAGCATCTTGGAAATCCCAATCAGTGAATTATAAGTCATTAGTCCACCCCCTGTGTTTGACATCTTTAATCACCATCCTATATTGTTGAACCAACGTTGCTCAAACAAAGACCTTTGTGTTGTGAAGTTCCTGAAAACAGTCTTGACTAGTTAGTAAGTTTCTACAGCAATGCAATGCATATTGGTGGTTAAGCAGTGAGTTACATCATTGTACGAAAAACGCACCCGTTTGACAAAGCTGTTTAGCTGTAAAGCAGTTTATACTTGTGAGGTAATAATCTGACATTTCCTTAAATATGGTCTTTGTACGTATGTGTATTTCTCTTGTTCTCGCCCATCTGCAGACTGGCGAACAGATGTAGTTGTCCACACAGGACTCGCTATGGTAGGTGATCTTGAGGCATCCTGATAGCCTGCCCAAGCCAGCGCAGTTGTCGATTATTAAATGTGGCCTCCATGCTCCATGTTTGTCCTAGAAAATACTTGGGAATGGGGTACATGATCATACCATGCGATCCCAGGGATTTCACTGCAAGCATTTTAAATGAATGCATATATTATATTATCATTTATTATTATTATTATTATTATTATTATTATTATATAAATTGAAATAACATCATATTTTGTAACTTTCGTATTAGTCGTTTTAAATTATCATAATGTGTGCTAAAAAGTTTTAATTTCTCTATATACTGACTCCAAGCTTTTGAATGGTATAGTGTATATTGTTACACTTGGAGTAAGACTGGAGTAATGATGCTGAAAATGTAGCTTTGATAAAAGGAATAACTAAAATTTTCAAATATATTCAATTATAAAACAGTTGTAAAAATAAATATAAAATAGTAAAAATATTTCACAATATTACTGCTTTAGCAAATTATTGGTATTGACTGGTATTGTGTCATGTTGAAATTTAAAAATGAACATCACATAACTAGCATTTCCGAAGTGTATATTGTTTATGTGCTCTGAAAAAATAAACAAAATGATAAACTACATTATTAACACTATTGTGATAGTCACTGATACTAGTAGTACAGTAGAACATTTAGATGATGTGAATGAAACTTCATAATGTTTCACTTGATTATACATTTAGTCAGGAATTATAGTTTGGAAAAAGTCTAACTAGTAAAATTTGTACATGTTATGTGAAAACTAATACAAGTATATAAAAATAAAAAAATAAAATAAAAAAAGACTTATGTTTGTGATCTCTGCTGGATTAAGTGCTTCATTCTTTTTTCTGAGGTAATCCTCAGCACATCTTCTTGGGGTGAATAATGTCTTATTCCTCTCAAAGCGAATGAAACAGTAAAATAAAATAAAAGAACTTGAAGAACAGTCTGGCTGAGTTGTCTTCTGTTGTGTGGCGTATTAAAGCCGCGCGCTTCAGTGAAACATTAGAATCTGAATAGAGCGTTCAGCGCGGGGCGTGGTCACATTAAAAGATAATGAAGAGAGACGTGAAAAACGGACATCGCGTTGTTTTCATATGGATTACTTTATCACAGAATATTTGTTTTCGGCAGCTATAGATATATCTCTCATGTCTCTTCGTTGAGTATTCACTGAGTTACAGTTCATTTTAATGACGTGTTTGTAAATGAAGATTAGCGCAGACAAAGTTATGTTGTTATTATGTGTGGATACAAATAAAAGTAGACCCTTTACAGATTCGATTGATGTATTTCTCTTATCTGTACGATTAAAACTGAAAGTGTAATTTAAGTTCTTTTTGGGGTTATCATGAGAAAATGCCTCTGAATCGACTTTTCATTTTAGGGTTGGAGTACCCCTTTAATACCAGCTTTGAGCACTTCAGTTTGTAGCAACCCTGTTTGTTCTTAATTTGTAGTGAAAACTTTCAAGCTTATTTTTGAAAACAGATAGTGATCATTCCCTTGCCATGTTTTTCTTTCCTATAAGTAATAATGTTTTGTGACAGTCTCTCATTTAATGATGCTGTCCATCTAGTCAGTCTAGCCATGATGAAAAGCACTGAGCGTTGCACTGGCTGTGGTAGATTAGTGCTTGGGGCCGGTGTTCACACAGCAGAAATTGCACTGCACTAAATTAACGCTTCAGCATCTGGACCCAGCCGCTTCGATCACTATGCTCCCTCCCTTCTAGTCGCCTGGCTTCTCAATAGACCCTAAGGACCAGATTTACTAACAGTTTGCACAAACCCTCTTTTTGCTTTACTGAAGACATGCAGTGAAAAATTGTCTATGGAAAGGCATGGACACTGTCTTTTTTGCAGCTGACCTTATTGCATGTGCATTTGGATAATATTTAAATGAATAGCACTACACAATTTACTAAGGTTTGCAGTTGTCAGTTTTTTGGTATTTGCACCATTATTTACTGCCCACAAATAGCATGTTTAACCCTCTTATTAATTTATTTGTAATGTCAGAGGAAGACATTATCCAAACATATCCTTATGGTAGATTGCAGTGATCATTATGGAAATAAGTTGTTGCATCTGTGTTCTTTAAGTTGATCTTTGTTAGTACATCACCTGCAGAACTTTCCACTTTCCCATTAGCACTTTTCTGGAATTGCATTTCTGTGCTAATTTGCCCTATTTCGTAAATCTGGACTTAACTATATTAAAACCTGACCTGACATGTCATCATTCTATCAACACACTAGCAAGTTTTCTATTAAATGGGAATAAATTCTAACAAAAATACTAACAGTTGATGGTGTTACAAAAACGGCATTAATTGTCATGTTTCAATTCTACCTGCATACAACAGACCAAATTAAATTGTTGTTTTGTTTTGCTTCATATCTTTTCATTCTTTACTATAAACCATCCTACTTTTTTTTCGTGACATGATTGCTGCAGTAAAAGCTTCATTTCCTCTCCCTTGCACAATGTTCTCAGGGTATTTATTTATAAAAAAAATTCTATCCTCACCCATATTGAGGAATCTTGTGTTTGATCACTGGCCACATGAGCAATTGTCCCTCCTAGATGCAATGGATGGCGGCTGCAGAGAATCTCTTCTGAAGAGTAGGATAAGGCATGCTGAGTGTTTCTATCCTGGATGTATGGCAAGAGACGACAGATATGAAGCGGATGAGAATATGTGGCCAAATGCTGATCATATATATATTGTAACAGGATCTTTGTGAGTTTTTTTTTTCCTCTTCTGTGCGCTCTTTGTTATTATTATTATTTTACAGCAATTTTGTTTTATTTTTATACATTTGGAACCAAAGGCCAAGCATAGTGGATTTTTCTATTTAACAATGGATTCATGTAATTACTGAAAAATAAACATGTTTATATATGTATTTATTTATTTATGCGCGCGCGTGTGTGTGTGTGTGTGTGTGTGTGTGTGTGTGCGCGCGTTCATTTATCATTTTGCCACAAACATTGCAAACATAGCAAACATAGCAAAGGGACACCCTAATAACTCACTAATTAATGTAGCAAGGGCATTCTAATGATCTCTCATGCTGAAGAAAAGAGTCTTATTTAGCAGCTGGGTCAGAGTCTATAGAGACTTGAGCCTGCCTGGACGAGCATGTGATCGCTGGAGTGACAGCAGTTAGCATCGACACCTCTTGCCTGTGCGTGGGAGGTGACTGTAAATACACAGTAGGAGAAGTTTCCAATAATCATGCTAGGATGTCTGCACAGTAATGACTACCTGCTTATTCTACTGGTCTTGAATGGCTATCCTTGGGTATCTGGCAGAGAAAATGTTTGCAGATGTGTGGGTGTCCTAACAAACGCAACTCAGCTAATGGGCTGAACTGAGCTCATGGATCCAGAGGTAGATAATGGGTTTGGCACATGGGATGCTGGGATTGTTAGTTGGTGAAAGTCGAAACTGAGAGGAAGCAGTCAAAATCTTCAATTATCTGAGGTCTTGACCTTCAGACAAGGTTGTATTGGCAGGAGGCCATGTATTAATCTAGAATGTGTAGGACCTGAAAGAGACTCTTAAACACAAAAGCTTCGAAAACAAATCATTTAATTAGAAGCATTCATAGAATTCAAATAGAAATGAACAAAATGTGTTTTGTTGGTTAGCAGAGGAATTGATGTCTGGGTAATAACAGATTGCTGTCATAGAAATGTAACTGAAAATTTGATCCACACACAGTTATATTTATTCAAATATAATTCCACAAATCTTCTTCTTAAAGACATTCTGTTAATTCAAGACAATTAAAAAGATTTACTTAATTGTTTTGTTTCAAAAATAAAATGAACTCCCCAGGTTAAAAAAAAAAAGGTTTTGGGGTTGGTTGGCATATTATAATAATATTTTGATTTATATTTATGCATTTGGTAAATGCATTCTTCTGAAGCCAAAAACTTTTTTAAAGGTTTTAAAATGTGACCTTTATCAGACATTGGTCTGAACAGCCAGTGCTATTAAACTAACCAGCATCATTGCACCATACTTAAAGAATTTAACATTATACTTATAGTCTATGACATTTGTAGTGGTTTTGCACTTTAAAGGGACAGTTCACCCACAGTGATTTGTGGCATTGTATCATGTTGAATATCAAAGTGTATCTGTTTGTTAATGAGGCATTTGTGGACACATGTTTTTAGATTTAATAATTTTAGATTAATGGATTTTTTTAAAGACAAAATCAAAACAGAAAAAAAAAAAAAAAACGCTTTGGGTAATATGCCTTAAATGGAATAAATCCACAGCTGCACACAACCGAAATACCTTGAATTTCTTTGCCAAAACAGCAAGGGAAGAAGGATTTTATAACACAAGCACAGCAGTTATTGTAGATCTAGATTATCTCTTATCTCTGCATAACTGTCTAAAGTGAAGGATAAAATGGACATAATAAAGAATTGCTCTTTTTGACTATGCCAAATGGTTTAAGATTTAACACTGATAGCAAACACTTTGCTGATATAATCTGGAGGAGCATTACATTATTTATCTATCTAGGAATAGCCATAGATCAAAGGGAGCCCCTGCCTCTGATGCTCCTTATTTTCCCTCTACATAACGTTTGCATATTCCTGAGCGATGATTGAAGGTGCCTTGAGTTCGCTGGACAGAAGCTATGCTAATGTAGATGAAAATGCCCTTGGGTTATTTGTGTAAGTGTGACACAAGGACACATTTAGCTCAAGTGTGTGAGTGCGATTTGTATGTGTTGAGAAGGAAATGAGAAATTCTACACGAAAATAATGTTAACTTCACATTACCATGGAAACACAGTGGTGCCGAGCTGGTTCCATCTGCTCAAATAACTTTCTGTAAAACTTCTAGCGGCTGTCAGCACCTGTTATCTTTCCATGAACCTATGCGAGTAGAGCCACAGGGAAAATGAGGTATGGTCAAATGTTTATTAGTGTAGTGCTCTTGTTTAATTAATTTAAGCATTAGTGCATGTATCATGGAATGTGGAATGCTTATTATGCAAAATCCGTGTCTTGACACAGCCTCCAGTCGTTTGCTATAATGCTGATGATGCTAATAACCTAGATAAATAATCCCGTGGCTGATTCTCAATTGGCAGAAGAAATTTAAATTAATTAAATAAAATACTTATATTTGTGACACCCAAGAAGCAACACATTTTCGACACCATAATAGGGCAAATAATTAAATGTTCTCATTCCATCTTCTCCTGTTTTGACTGTATTCTTCATATCCAACCATGGTTTCTTTCATTTGTGGGAATACACTCCAATCCATCAATTAAAGGTGTCATATGATGTTTTTTTAAAGATCATTATTTCGTGTATTTGGTGTAACAGAATATGTTGACATGATTTAATGTTCAAAAACACAATATTTTTCAAATACTGTTCATTATTGTAGGTCCTGTGCCTCGCCTTTCTCAAACATGTGTTTTCTACAAAGTCCCTCCTTCTGAAAAGCACAGTCTGCTCTGATTGGCCAGCTGACCCAGTGCATTGTGATTGGCTGATCACCACAAGCACTCATAGAAAATGTAACACCCCTTTCCATAATCGCAACCTTTTTCTTTTAAAATAAATGTAAAGATAGTTAATAATGTCCTTAGTTTTACCATCAGTTCAAGCCTGAAAGAGTAACAGACACAGTATGAAGCTCGTATGTGTTTGCAGTACACGGACACAGATGGTTAAGACAGCTGTGCATTTGAACAGTTAATAGGAAATAAACTAATAATAAAACATACTTCCAGTTGCTGATTCAGAAGAGCCAGATTGTCATAGCAAAATCAGAATCACCTCCTCTCCTAGGTTCACGAAACGGTCATCCATTAAATGCATTGCTGTTCTGTCATAAGTAATCTTAAAGATTCCTAAATGCATCTACTTTCAGAAAATAAAAGTAAATAAAGTGGCCAAATAAAGTGTTTTTGCTTTCCCGTAGATACACACAGCATCTCCCTGACATGACTGCTTCAACACTAACTGTGTTACTGAAACCACGCCTTTTTTCTTTGTATGAACATTTGGGCAACATTACGCAAATATTTCCACATTGTTATGTAGACATGTGGGGGCTTGTTAGAACGAGCCGCTTTAGGGGGCCGTGGCAGAGTCTTAACTTTGATAAAGAATATCTCTTTAGATTTGAGACTTTTCCAAATTTACAGATCTTCTTCATAAACCAAGAGCTTGTAATACTCCAAAGGGAAAGGAAAAATGTAAATTGCATCACATGACCCCTTTAATGTCTTGTGAAGTAAAATGCAGTTTTTGTTAATAACGCTTCATCCAGTGAGAAAGTCCATCTCCTGTTTTCCTCTCATATCAAAATCCACCCACATGTTTGTTTAGAGCTGTTTTGGTTTGTATTTTAGACTTGTATGTTGGCCTGAAGCAACGGTTTGAAGTTTAAAATGTCTTAATAATGAATGCTTAATGTTTCTTACAAACACCGGTTTTGGCTTCTCAAGATGTTAACTGATGGACTAGAGTGGTTTGGATTACTTGTGGATTATTGTGATGTTTTTATTGGCAGTTCGGACTTTCATTCTGACGGCACCCATTCACTGCAGTGCATCCATTGCTCAGACAGTAATGAAATGACACATTTCTCCAAATCTGATGAGGAAACAAACTCATCTTAATCTTGGGTGAGGGTGAGCACATTTTCAGAAAATGTTAATGTTTTGGGTGAACTACTCCTAAAAAGTTTTAATAGTTTTAGGCCCTATTATATACCTGTGAAAAGTGCTTATGATGCTATCATCTTACAGTAGAGTTTGGTCAATTAGTGATTATAGGTTTAGGAAATTATGCTCTAACGCTTTAACAGTCTCTTTGGATGATGACTTTAGGCTCCTTACAAATAATGCAGTATGAATAAGCCTTAGTCTTACCTCCTAAACTCTTGACCTTCATCAGTTTCCTCACTCTGAAGATTTACCATCGTTGCAGAGGAGGCTTAAACATGATTACAGATTGCAGTAGTAATTACTGTCTTTAAAGCATATTTTCCACTAGAAAGCAGGAATATTTATTTTCTCTTTCCTCCATTGTGTTCTTATATTAATGCTATTTTGTATTATTTTTCTATTATTATTATCTTCACCAATGGTATCTCTTTGTATTTATAAATCAGTAATATGAATCTAAAAATGACTTGTGACATAATGCAAAAATATCCAATAAATTAAACAAGCTCAAGTGTAGCTTTAAATATATTTCTATAATCCATGACTCTTTTATTGAGTCAAAACAATTTAATGTTTAAACCGACCAGCTATGTAAACAGTTTTGACCATAACTTGCACCAAATTGAGCCAAGCTCTAATCTCTGACAGGCTGGTACTTAATGCACACTAGGGGGCATTTCACCCTGTGCCATTTAAGTGTGGAGAAAATGCAATGAGAAATTTAGAAAAGGAAATGCCTCACCAGAAGAAAATGCAATCATTCTATGTTCCCATGTTGAACTGATTATATTTGGGATGAGCAATGTCGGGTGCTTTCAACTTAAAGAAAATAGTGGAACAAGGTGATAAAAGAGAAGGGAACAAGAAAGAGATAAATAATACATAAATATATAAAAATCAATTTTTGAGCTGATTGCAATGCTTTGCCGAGAAGGCAAAATATGTGCCAATGGAAGCAGTTCACTAATTTAATGTGAAACATTAATATATATTTTGTTAAAATCCTAATTTATGAAAGGACACGACGAACATATGTTTCCTTCTTTGTTATCTACTGCATGATAGCTGTCTTTAAGCCTGACCTGACAGTGGCCGGCCCTCAGACTAGACTGAAATAGCTCTCAAATTGTCTGTCTCTTGTACAAGCTTGGCTTTGCAGTGCAATGGCGTGTGTAGAGGTACTCTCCGAGCCGCTGGAGGTTGATGAGACAGGCCCATGCTGAGATGAGCCAGTCTAGTGTGACAGCTCGCTGTAGACCCTGTCATCCTCTGAACCAACAGAAAGCGACAGTCATACGGTCGGGGACAGCGTATACAGTACTCAGTGTTCAGGACCACGGAGAGCTCCACACCAGCATTATCTTTGAAGTAGAGATTGCAAAATATTTCAGCACTGAAATTCCTCACATTTTCCACCATTTCTTTAGAGAATATCCATAATAATGGTTATAGGGTTTCATCACAATTATAGAATCACTTTCAGTGCCAAATATTTTTTTATAATTTTAATATTTGTAAAATTGCTGAATCCTTAGCTATCTTCAAGAAACGGCTAAAAACACATCTCTTCCATTTTTATTTGACCCTTTAACTCTAGCACTCTCTATTTTAATTATATTTTATCTATGTTTTTATTTATTTTTTAAATACTTGACCATCTATCACTTGCACTCTATATTCATTTTCTAACTGATTGTTTTTTATTTCTCTAAAAATACTAACTAATTTATTTTCTATTAGATAACTATTAATTTTAAAATACTAACTAACTAATTTTCTATTCTATCTTCTTATTTTCTTTGTGTTTGTGTGTGTATATATTCAATTCAATTCAAGTTTATTTGTATAGCAATTTTTACGATACAAATCATTACAAAGCATCTTTATAGAAAATTAAGTTTCTACAATATTTAGTATATATTTATGGATTTGTGTTTTATATATATATATATATATATATATATATGTGTGTGAGTGTGTGTGTGTGTGTGTGTGTGTGTGTGTGTGTGTGTGTGTGTAAAATAATAATAATAATAATAATAACAATAATAATAATAATAATAATGATAATAATAAAACCTTGCTACATGTACTGGGTTGGGTAACTCTGAGACTTGTCATAGCACTTGCATTTTATTGCTCTCTTTTTTTTCTTTTTTTTTTGATTGCTTTCATTGTCCACATTTGTAAGATGGTTTTGGATAAAAGTGTCTTCTGAATGACAAAATATAAATGTAAATATGTACAGTCACACCAAAATTTATTCAGACACCTCCAACATTTCTCACATTATCACAGTTTATTTCCTATAGTTTAGAAAATGATAATTTTAACATTTACATTTAATCGTTTAGCAGACGCTTTTATCCAAAGCGACTTACAAACGAGAACAACAAAAGCAATCAGACCAACGAAAGGACAACAACAGTATACAAGTGCCATGACAAGTCTCAGTTAGTCTAGTACAGAACACGTAGATTTTTATTTTTTTTTCCAAGAATAGAATAGAATAGAAATGAAAGAAAAGTGCTAGTATTAATTGGTTAAGTGCTGACAAAAAAGATGTGTCTTTAGATGTCTCTTGAAAATGAGTAAAGACTCAGCTGTACGAATTGAGATTGGGAGGTCATTCCACCAGCTGGGCACAGTCCAGGAAAAGGTCCGTGAGAGTGATTTTGGTACCACAAGGCGTCGCTCACTTGTAGAATGCAAACTTCTGGAGGACACATAAGATTGAACCAGTGAGTTTAGGTATATTGGTGCAGCCTCAGTGGTCATCTTGTAGGCAAGCATCAGTATCTTGAATTTGATGTGAGCGGCTACTGGTAGCCAGTGTAACCTGATGAGGAGAGGAGTAACAAGCTTTTTTTTTGGCTCATTGAAGACAACCCTCGCTGCTGCATTCTGAATCAGTTGCAGAGGCTTGACAGTACATGCAGGAAGAGCCAGGAGAGCGCTACAATAGTCCAGTCAGAGGACAAGAGCTTGGATAAGAAGTTGGGTGGCTTGCTCTGACAGGAAGGGTCTAATCGGATCCATCACAACTCCTAGGTTTCTGGCTGTCCTGGAAGGAGTTATGGTTGATGAACACAGCTGTATAGAGTAGTTGTGATGAAATGTAGGGTTAGCTGGAATCACCAGGAGTTCTGTCTTAGTAAGGTTGAGCTGAAGGTGATGGTCATTCATCCAGCTAGAAATGTCACACAGACAGGCTGAAATGCGAGCAGCTACCGTCAGGTCATCTGGTTGGAATGAGAAGTAGAGTTGGGTGTCATCAGCATAGCAGTGATAGGAAAAGCCATGCTTCTGAATGACAGATCCTAATGATGTCATGTAGATGGAGAAGAGAAGTGGTCCAAGTACTGAGCCTTGAGGAACCCCAGTAGCAAGAAGTTGTGACTTAGAAACTTCACCCCTCCAAGACACCCTGAAGGATCTATCGGAGAGGAAGGACTTAACCCACAGAAGTGCGGTTCCAGAGATGCCCATCTTTCTGAGGCTGGACAGGAGAATCTGGTGATTAATGGTGTCAAAAGCAGCAGAAAGGTCCAGCAAGATGAGTACTGAGGATTTGGAAGCTGCTCTTGCCAGTCTCAGGGCTTCAGTAACCGAGAGCAGGGCAGTCTCAGTTGAGTGGCCACTTTTAAAGCCAGACTGGTTGCTGTCCAGGAGGTTGTTCTGTACAAGAAACATAGAGGGTTGAACACAACTCGCTCAAGTGTCTTTGCAATGAATGGAAAAAGGGATACCGGCCTGTGATTTTCTTAAAGTGCTGGATTTAGAGATGGTTTCTTAAGCAGTGGGCTTACCTCAGCCTGCTTAAATGCTGATGGAAACGTACCAGTGTGAAGAATGGTGTTGATAAAGTGAGTAAGTGAAGTTATGACTGAAGAAGAAATGACCTGAAGGAGGTGAGTGGGGATAGGATCAAGTGGATAAGTAGTAGGATGATTGGACAGGATAAGTTTGGAAACATCCATCTCTGAGAGTGAAGAGAGAGTGTGTATTAGTGTCATTATGAAGTTTACATTTAGCAGACACTTTTATCCAAAGTGACTTACAGTCCATTCAGGCTAGCATTTTTTACCTAACACATGTTCTATTTACAGCACCCACTAGTAAAATAATAATAATAATAATTATTATATATATATATGGTTTGACTCTGTCATATAGGGGCTGTCAGCCTTTCAATTTAATTTCATTGTCCATATCTCTTGTTTAGAAGGTTTGAAATACAATGATGCAATAAAGATTCTATATTTTTTTTCTTTCTCGGTTTCATCTCTGAATGAATTCCATGTGTTTGTGTCCTTACTGATGACATTCACACCTGGTTCAGCAGGCAAATCTTATGAGCACTTGTTGATGCTTTCCTACCCATCATGTGATTAACCGTGCACCTGTATCTCGTGCTTCGGAAACCTGGAAGCCTGGTTGCCGCTTCTCCCAAAATAGTGACAGATCTGGCAGTATTGAACGGTTGAAGCACATAGGTGTTGATTATGTCACCAGTTTCTTCCAGCAAATCTGAGATTCGTCCTTCTCTGCCTATTTCAAGTGTGGGCTGACAGTTTCTGTCATAACCTCAGGCCAATGCTTGTGACACACTCATAACTCAGAATTTCAGAATCTGAAATGTACTTTTCTATTGAACAAGCTGAAACATCTTGAGGCTTTGTCATACAGTGCTATCTCTAAGAAAGTTTACTTTCGGCTATATTTCCAGTTGTTAAGTTTACCTATGTACACAAACACTGAAAACTCTTTCATGCATGCTAAAGAATGCTAAATGTTAAGGAAAGAAAGCAAGAGGCAAAACAGATGGCCTGAGAAGTATAAATGTGTGCAGCGGTTTACTAAATCCCGAGCTTGTAATCACTGTTACATAAACTGCTCACTGTCTGCTCCCCCGTAGATGCACAGCCTGACAACTAACCAACTAACAGTTAGCATCACCAATGCTCACTATCAAAAGATGAAGACAGTTGGCGTATTTTCTTGGCATTCTATGCACAAAGCATTTCACAGCCTTCTTTGTGTCAAAGGACAAATTTTTCCGGTGTTGGTAGGAAAAGTAAAAAGTTAAAAATAAGTTAAAATATGCATAAAAGTGTTGCTATTTATCAGATGCACAAAATGTACAGGGATGCATTAGAGCAGAATGCATTAGAATGCATGCATTGCTTTGCATATGTGAGACTTTAATTATAAGTTTTTCAAAGCATTGGCTTTGACAGTGTAACAGTTAAGAGGAAGAGTAAATGAGCAAGACTGTAACACAGTCAAAGATCAGGTACAATGATTTCTCTAACTCAAGAATAGTAAACACAGAGTGAAAACATTGATTTATATCTCAACATATCGAAACAAAGGTTATTCTGAGCGATATCGAGTACAAATAGTTGCAAAAAGTCAAAATACTAAAAAACTAAAACAGTTTTGAAGCAAAGATGTGACTACATTTTATGAACATTCCAAGAAATAGCATACATTGCATAGCATTTTTTTGTACATATATTATAAAGTGAGATAATTATTGTCCAAAACTACTCAAATGTAGTGTAATAAAGAGATAATGAGCATTTGTCAGAAACTTTTATATATTGTGCATTCAATGTAGGCTATACATTTATTTCACAATGTTAGCAGTATAGCAGGACAATTGTGTCCACGTATTTTACTTATTTTATGCTTTATTACCATGTCTGTGGGACATTTATTTATTCATTTATTTATACATTTTAGAGGCTTAACCTTGCACAGGAAATGATATGCACGCAACTATGATCGGTAATTGTATTTATTTAAGTACGTATGTTTGTTAACAATATGTTGTGTTACAATGCTTAATCATGCAAAGGTTTAATCATATGTGGGGGTCTGTGTCTTCAAGAACTGTTCACAACCCTACAGTGCACGTGTTTGCTGTAAGAAACCTTTATGAAAGCTGTCTGCAGTCTCGTGGCTGTCCGCGGTGCTGAAGCGAAACGGGAAAAGTTACAGCCATCGAACCATGCATTAGAACTAATGTCACCCCATAAATGTGAATCATTTATGAGTTGCTGATTAGATGAAGGGTACGCTGTGCAAAAAAAAAAAAAAAAAAAAAAAAAAACTTTCCTGCTGCACATGACGCCGTCTGCACAGTCACGTGCGAAACGTGCAGTGATACGCGAGATCCGACTTTCTTTGCTCAGGTAGTTCCAGGATGGCAACATGGTGAATTTAAGAGACCAAGACATTGCATACTAAGGTTCTCTTTAAAATTTAAAACTAAAAGTAGCTAGCCTATTTGTGTTGCAGCTGTTGCTCGCATTGCATCAGGTTAAAGTGGAACTATAGGAAACTCGTCGTCATCTCTTGTTAAGCATGCACACGGACGCATAAACGTCAAGACGCTGTGGAGTTTGTATGAAAGCTGTCCTAATGCTTCAGATCGCCCCAGCATCGCTCTCTAACACCCAGCAGGCGGAGATCGATGCTCGCGACGTGGCCTCTAATAAGCTGCGCTATTTTCCTCGTTAATGTCACGTTTAAAACACCCTCCGGCTTTTAGTTTGTGTCCTCACTACGCAAATGATCAGAAAAGCTCCTCTGCAGATGCGCTGTAAGGACTGCGGATCTTCCCTGAGCGTTTGATTTAAGAAGAAAAAAATCATAGTGTGCGATATTCCAGGCGGTGGGTGAGACACTGCTACAAGCTGATTTTGGGAAAGATTCGAGCCATCGGGATTTTTCGGTGAGAAATGCATGCATTTGACTTTATTTGGGGTTGTGTGCGTGTGCATGCACCGCGGATTGCCGTGCATATTATTGCATGCATGCCTGGCATGCCTTTAACGTGGCAGCGCTCAACAATGTTGGTGATATATTTAATAGCATGTTAATTGTGACGGAGACGATGCGCCGTGTATTGTTGTTCTACCGCAACGCAAGATAGCACGAAAGAGGCGAGATCTGGGCAAAAAAAAAAAGAAAGAAAAAAAAATGTAAGCGGATTTGATTTTCCAACCCCTGAAAGAGATTAAGTCGACAGCAGCGCAAGTGAAATTGTGCTGAATATAAAAATGGTACGGATTGTACTTTCGATGTGAGATTGCTACCACCGCTAACACAATCGCCATGCACTCAAGCGATCTCGTTTCAGCGACATAGCACCAGTGTGCTGCTGTAGTAAAGCTTTATTCTTGTGGATTTGGGCTTGGTAGATGACTAATTTGCTGTAAACCGGGAAGAGTTTCGATGAAGAGTGCGCGAGAGCTGCGCGCGCTCGGCAGCATCATCATCATCAGCAGCAGCCTCGAGCTCAAATTCAGCACAGCTCACAACTCAGAGCATCATCTCCTCGCATCCAGACAGAAAAGACGTGTGCAAAAGTTTGATGCTAAGGTGCAATCGATTTAACGTAAGTGCTTGCGTCTTGCATATTGTAAAACCGGGGGTTGAGGGATCGCAACTGCATAAAGGTAGTGCCGTATTCATGGAAACCTAAAATGGATTATGAGGTACTTTTGTCTCTGCATGATGTTTGTAGTACGCATGATTGCTGTGAACTTGGCGATGTGCGCACTGTTTGCTTAATTTCTCCAGTTGAATTACTACACGTTTAGGAGCAACCCTGAGGCGCACGCCCGATAGGCTACTAATAACGAGATACCTTAAGACGTGCTTTTGATGATGCACTCTCGCGACAGAACTCAAAAGTGTGAACGGTAGGGATTGTGTAAGCATTATAATCCCTGGGAAGTCGGGGAATTTTGCCTAAATATATCCCGTGCGATCTGAATGTGGGCATCACGGAGAGAGCTTCGGCAAATGATCAAGGTTTTACATGAAGCTGTAAATCATTTTGAATGATGTCAATGCAGGATTAACGCGCTGATTGTGTATGTAATGTTAATGCGTAGTGCTAACCGGCGGAATGGAAGCTCCCTGTGTTTTTATGTGTATAGAACTCTTATGCAAATTCTTATGTATATGAGCACATATTAATATTCTAAAATGGCTAAGTGCGATTAAACATTGAGGATTTGCATAGTGGGTCTTGTGGCATACGTAATGACTGTCGTATGGTGTCATGCAAATCTGTGATATTTGTTTACTCTCAATTCTGATCATGTATATAATTGCTGTAGTAATAATCTACACTATATGTAAGCTGACTACATCAGAGCACAGTATTCCTCCAGTAAATATGCTCAGGCTTTGAATTATATCTCAAAGGTTAAAAGGGGGAAATATTAACATTTTGTTCAGCACTTGTTAAACTGGCATAGGGTACTGTGCTTTTATGGGATTTGTGTTTAGATGATTAAATGCATTGTATGAAGTGTCTTGCATTACTCTATTGCGGATCAACCAATCACACAACAAATATACCTCTCTTCTTATCTCCGCTCCAGTAAGGATTTATTAAATTCATGTATTTTTTTCTCCTTCTTCTTCTTCTTTAGTGGGGATTCATCCTTTGGAGAATGATGTGGGGTGGAAGAGGAGCAGCTTGGCTTTGGATTTGGGCCTGTTTACTGGTGTCCAGCGTTCTGGCTGGGAAAAGGTATGTTTACGCACCTGACGTTGGTGCATATTTCACTCACATCTTGGAATGATTAACACATTTTCTGCTTTTGATAAAGAACACTCTCTGTGCTGTAGTTACAATAATGTTGAGTTTAATATGTGAGGACTTTGATCTAAATTTAAGTCTTTGATCTAAATCTACAATGTTAACTTGAATCAGAACCTCAGACTTCAAAAAGGATGTCATGCTAATGAAGCTATCATTAAGCTTTTCATTCTGCAGTCTTTTACTGCTATACTGCTTCGTGGAGTGCTGTTCATTTACGGTTGAATATTGCTGACATACATTGTGAAGTAAGAAAAAAAAAAACTGTGCGCATGTCCGTAATCCATTAGCAACATCAGTGAATTAGTTTCTTTAGACAAAAACATTAAGTAAGATATAGATATACATATATGCATATTAAAATGTAATATTTTAAATGTAAGAACAAATGCAAAGGTTTGTAAATAAACATAAATATTTCTTTGGGAGGATTTGGCTTGAAAGCGCTCTTAAGTTTTAATTTAAAAGTGTAATATTAACAAGTTTATATTTCGATGAATGCAGCTTAGATTAATGTGTACTGTTAGCAGAGAATCATGCCACAGATAAATTATTGTTTATAATAATACATAAAGATGTTGGGAGGCGGAGATGAGTTTTAATCATGCATAATATTACATTATTTTACAGAAATCATAGCTGTGAAATACTAATTGCAAAATGCAATGCAGCATTTTTATTGCTTTAGACATATTTTATACGTTTAGACAAGTGACCGTCACAGTGATGTTGACACTCCCTTGAAAATTTTATAACAATACTTTAAAAATGCCACAGGCATACAGGGTGTTATTTGTGAGAGCACCATGGCTCTGGACAACATGCATTCACACTGTTGATGTTCAGATGACCTGTAGATGGGGTTGCTGCACAATATTTAATGGAGATCGGTATGCTGCTCATAAGCACATGGATTTTGCAGTGTGTTATTCATGTCTGTATGGTTCCTAAATCTGCCAAAATATCTAAAAATGCCCTGAGCTCTAAATTCTTGTGCAGTTATGAGAGGTAAGAGTGGCAAGAGAGTAATTTTGGGTCAGGCTGACATTACAAGCATGCGGTGAGTGTTATACTGGGATGCATGCGTAATATATGAGACTGCGTTTTCCTCTCATGACCCCTTTTCCGTGTCACTCATGGGGTCTGTGTGCATGTGTGTGTATGTCTCTCTGTGCAGATGGGGGAGGGTGGAAGTCTTCTCATTTTATTTTTATTCTCATTGTATTTTGAGCCAGAACCCAATGAGGTCCAAAGGTGTGAGAGACTACTTGTGAAAAAGCCTCTATTTTGCTTTTTTATTGTAGAACAAAAATTTAGATTTAAAAATTTAAGTTTTTTTTTTTTTTTTTCAAATCAATATGATGTGAAAATGTTTGTATTAATTAAAGCAAATAAATCTGACCTTTGTAGAATGGAATGGTCCACATCAAAATTTGCTTACATTTAATTTTGGTGACCTAGAAATAGTACATAATTTCTTTATTAAAATCACCAAAGTGTTCTCAGACTTTTGGACTCCACAAAGGAAATTCTGCTGGGAGACATTAAGACTGATTGAAATGAGTAGAAAAAGCATGCGCTGTTCTTCTCAGCGACAGCGGGCATATATCATCTGACAATTGAGCTTAAATCTTATTTAACTGCTTTGACTCGATAGTTGTCCATGTTGGTTTAGGGGAAGATTTATAGTGGGATTACTGGCAATAATACGAAACCACAGGACACAACTTGCATTTCTCTCTCATTCGGGGTCTGTCACATCTCTCCCTCTCTCTTTTCTCTGTTTGGAAACGCGTCCATGCTACCTAATCATGATGACCTCATCCTCTCCTTCAAATCTGTTTCCATGCCAAGCTTATTTCTGAAACACCAAACAGTGATTATTGAGTATGCAGTCGCATTTGTGGTCCGGTACCTGCCAGCAGGAAAAGAATGTCAATGATTACCAAAAAAAAGCAAGCAATAATGTATGAACGACCAGCCGGGGATTGTTTTTAGAGACGGTCAAATTGGCCACCATCCTCACAGGCTCTTATTCATGAAGTAGTATTTTGCACTATATGATTAAACTGCATTTTGCTCCTAAGCATTGTCTGAAATATTAATGAGCGACAGAGTTCATGGGTTTGTCTTTTAGGATTTGGCTTCGTGTTGCCAGAACTCATGCTTATTTGCATCTAAAAGAGTATTTTAGCTAATTAATAATGCATTGTTCCTGTGTATATTCCTCTTTGCTCCTAAGACGGAAGGAGATTTGTTGCTTATCTGCAGGCTATTGCTTTGGAAACTCTCTTTAAACTGGCTGGATGTTTGAGAGTTACCCCGAGGAGGGTGTTGCAGTGATTTTACACATCAGGGTATGTTATAGCTGCCCTTTGCTGGTGACTTTGGGTTTTGAATCAAACGTCTGTTTTGCATTGTCAGTTCCAGTCAAAGCGCAGATGAGCAGAAAGACAACACCACAGTTTTCACCAGGATTCTGGACAGCCTCCTGGATGGCTACGACAACCGTCTCAGGCCTGGGCTCGGAGGTACGTGAAGAAGTTTCTCTGAGGATTTCTCACATCATACATTTGTGTCCCAGTTTTCAGCCATGTGGGAGATTTCTGAACGTACATCTTCAAATGGATGTAACAGCACTTTGTTAGGTAGGTTATTCCAGAGTTTAGGCGACAAATAGGAAAAGGATCTGCCGCCCGCAGTTGATTTTGATATTCTAGGTATTATCAAATTGCCTGAGTTTTGAGAACGTAGCGGACGTAGAGGATTATAATGTAAAAGGAGCTCATTCAAATACTGAGGTGCTAAACCATTCAGGGCTTTATAAGAAATAAGCAATATTTTAAAATCTATACGATGTTTGATAGGGAGCCAGTGCAGTGTTGACAGGACCGGGCTAATATGGTCATACTTCCTGGTTCTAGTAAGAACTCTTGCTGCTGCATTTTGGACTAGCTGTAGTTTGTTTACTAAGCGTGCAGAACAACCACCCAATAAAGCATTACAATAATCTAACCTTGAGGTCATAAATGCATGGATTAACATTTCTGCATTTGACATTGAGAGCATAGGCCATAATTTAGATATATTTTTTAGATGGAAAAATGCAGTTTTACAAACGCTAGAAACGTGGCTTTCTAAGGAAAGATTGCGATCAAATAGCACACCTAGGTTCCTAACTGATGACGAAGAATTGACAGAGCAACCATCAAGTCTAAGACAGTGTTCTAGGTTATTACAAGCAGAGTTGTTAGGTCCTATAATTAACACCTCTGTTTTTTCAGAATTTAGCAGTAAGAAATTACTCGTCATCCAGTTTTTTATATCGACTATGCATTCCATTAGTTTTTCAAATTGGTGTGTTTCACCGAGCCATGAAGAAATATAGAGCTGAGTATCATCAGCATAACAGTGAAAGCTAACACCATGTTTCCTGATGATATCTCCCAAAGGTAACATATAAAGCGTGAAGAGTAGCAGCCCTAGTACTGAGCCTTGAGGTACTCCATACTGCACTTGTGATCGATATGATACATCTTCATTCACTGCTACGAACTGATGGCGGTCATATAAGTACGATTTGAACCATGCTAATGCACTTCCATTAATGCCAACAAAGTGTTCAAGTCTATGCAAAAGAATGTTGTGGTCAATAGTGTCAAACGCAGCACTAAGATCCAATAAAACTAATAGAGAAATACACCCACGATCAGATGATAAGAGCAGATCATTTGTAACTCTAAGGAGAGCAGTCTCAGTACTATGATACGGTCTAAATCCTGACTGGAAATCCTCACATATACCATTTTTCTCTAAGAAGGAACATAATTGTGAGGATACCACCTTTTCTAGTATCTTGGACAGAAAAGGGAGATTCGAGATTGGTCTATAATTAACTAGTTCTTTGGGGTCAAGTTGTGGTTTTTTGATGAGAGGCTTAATAACAGCCAGTTTGAAGGTTTTGGGGACATATCATTATGACAATGAGGAATTAATAATAGTCAGAAGAGGATCTATGACTTCTGGAAGCTCCTCTTTTAGGAGCTTAGATGGTATAGGGTCTAACATACATGTTGTTGGTTTACATGATTTAACAAGTTTATACAATTCTTCCTCTCCTATGGTAGAGAATGAGTGGAACTGTTCCTCAGGGGGTCTATAGTGCACTGTCTGATGTGATACTGTAGCTGACGGCTGAATGGTTGCAATTTTATCTCTAATAGTATCGATTTTAGAAGTAAAGTAGTTCATAAAGTCATTACTGCTGTGGTGTTGGGAAATGTCAACACTTGTTGAGGCTTTATTTTTCGTTAATTTAGCCACTGTATTGAATAAATACCTGGGGTTATGTTTGTTTTCTTCTAAAAGAGAAGAAAAGTAATCGGATGTAGCAGTTTTTAATGCTTTTCTGTAGGATAGGTTACTTTCCCGCCAAGCAATACGAAATACCTCTAGTTTTGTTTTCCTCCAGCTGCGCTCCATTTTTCGGGCTGCTCTCTTTAGGGTGCGAGTATGCTCATTATACCATGGTGTCAAACTGTTTTCCTTAACCTTCCTTAAGCGTAAAGGAGCAACTTTATTTAAAGTGCTAGAAAAGAGAGAGTCCATAGTTTCTGTTACATCATCAAGTTGTTCTGAGGTTTTGGATATACTAAGGAATTACATCAGGAAGATAACTTAAAAAGCAGTCTTTTGTGGTAGAAGTGATGGTTCTTCCATACTTGTAACAAGAAGTAGAATTTACAATTTTGGCTATATGAATTTTGCACAAAACTAAATAATGATCTGAGATATCATCACTTGGCTGCATAATTTCAACACTATCAACATCAATTCCATATGACAGTATTAAATCTAGAGTATGATTTCGACAATGAGTAGGTCCTGAAACACATATATAATACCTTATAAGGTTGTTATATTAAGTGGTTGTGTATTATATTTAAAATACATTTATTTAATACTAAGTATAGTTTATATATATTGACATATTTGCTGACATATCACTCGAGACTTACTGATTTAAACTTTATTTGGAGTGCTACTTGTACGCAATCCACATTTCTTAATATTAATATTAAAACGTGTTAAAGGGATACTCCTGCCCTAAATGAAAATGTTGTCATTAATCACTTACCTCCATGTCGTTCCAATCCCGTAAAAGCTTTGTTCGTCTTTGGTACACAATTTATCATATTTTGGACAAAACCGGGAGGCTTGTGACTGTCCCATAGACTGCTAAGTAAATTACACTGTCAAGGTCCAGAATAGTATGAAAAGCATCATCAGAATAGTCAATCTTCCATCAGTGGTTCAACCTTAATGTTATAAAGTAAAAGAGAGAACGCTCTTCTGTGTCAGCCACATCACAAGGATATGCTGTTTTCTTTCAAATTACTGCGAAAATACACATAGAAAACATATCCTTGCGATGTGGCTGACACAGAATAGCGTTCTCTCTTTGCGTCCAACTCATATTCTTTAAGGTTGAACCACTGAAGGAAGATTGACTATTCTGATGATGCTTTTCATACTATTCTGGACCTTGACAGTGTAATTTACTTGGCAGTCTATGGGACAGTCACAAGCCTCCCGGTTTTCATCCAAAATATCTTAAATTGTGTTCTGAAGATGAACGAAGCTTTTACAGGTTTAGAACAACATGGGGGTAAGTGATTAGTGATAAAATAAAAATTTTGGGGAGCAGTATCCCTTTAAAATGTATACAATTTGCTAAACATGTTACAACAATCTAGTGAAACGATCATGCGATCATGTAGAAATAAATTATGTATAACTGTAATGAAAGCAAGAGATCAGACATTAAAAGACGTTTTGAAAGTATGGTCATTGAAAGACATTAAATGCCTCGTCAAAACTGTGATGAAGGCGATGGTAGAGAGCAGTTTCGTTCTGAACAAATCACATCTACTGAACACTGTTTTCCACATAAATGCAGATCATTTAACACCTGACATAAATTAGCTTTGAACGTAACTGAATGATTCATTGAGTTGGCAAGGAACTCCTCACACATGCGGCATATCATTTTTAATTTTCAGTGCATCTGTTTGACCTTACTAGCATTAACTTAGCGCCCACAAAGTGACAACTTGTCATAAATAACAAGTGATGTTGACTAACAACTTCTGTCAACATCAGTCATCGTTCTGTGGCACAAAGACATGATATTTTCTTTGAGGCAAGAAAGTAAGGTGCATTTCCACATAAATGACACCAAAGTATTTACAGGTTATAGTGAGGTGTGAATATTATAATGACCATCACTGATTGACACTCAAATTCCTAATTTCTTGCTTCAACAGAGCGTGTAACCGAAGTCAAGACTGACATTTTTGTGACGAGTATTGGGCCGGTCTCAGACCATGACATGGTAAAACTTTTTACTTTTTATAAATGTCATGTTTTCTGTGTAGCCACTGTTCAGAAGAGTCATTTACATACTTAAATCTTTTTGTTGTTGTTGTTTTGTTTGTTTGTTTGTTGTTTACCTGAAAAGCTTGAAATGTGGTTATTTAATCATAAATGTGCAAGCCAGACCCATTATTCAATCATAGTGGAAGTAAACTTGTGTGACTAACTTAATATAATGCCATAACACATATTTTAATTACCTCTTTAGAATAATAAAAAAAAATTTGGGACAAAAAATTTAAAGAATAAAAAAATATATATAGAATCAAAATCTAGTATTGGAATACATAAAATACCAAGTGATATTTATTTATGATTAGATTCGATTTAAGCAATAGATGCCTGTCAAACTGAAAACTAAATAAAATATTTTAAACCATGAAAACATAAAATGACACTTGTTTGTTCAAGCATTAATGGAACATATTCATAAATCTTGTGATGAACCTGTGATCGCTGGGTAAACTTGAGATGAACGTCTATAAAAACCACCTGGACAATGTAAAAATGACTGGAAAAGTAAAGTTGTTTCTGATTAAAGCTGTAGCATTATTTGTCGTCAGATGCCACCTGGTGTGATAAATAGTGTTGTCATTCAGATATTATTCAGTATGTCTTTCATGATCAATCTGGAGCCACTGTATATACTTGATTAGGGAAATGTACTCTTTTAATATTTTAATAACATAACAGCGTATCCTGCAGAATATCAGATACTGACTGGATCGAATCACATTTCTCCTGCCAAACATAAGTCATTAAGTAACTCTACATATTATTCAAGCATGCAAGTAAAAATCAAGTCATCTGATTTCATAAAGCCAGTTACAAATGGTGTAGGTGTTTATTATTTGCTTTATTTTTTTGCTTAGTTATGTGACTCTACGTAGAACATCCGGCTGTATCTCTGTCATAATGCATGATCATGTGAAAATGAATAAATGCTCACAGCTATGATGATCAGTAGTTGTTAGAATGATTCATGCCGCTAATTATGACCACCAGTGCTTCAGAAAACTCATTGCTCCTCTTGACGACTGCAGTTTTAGTGAAATAACGGCACAAAAGCTAAAGTCTCGGCTAGAATCCTCAAAGCATTTGAGGATGAATGAAAAAGGAACTTATTTTGGTCTATTAGGAGCTTGACAGCAGCTGGTAACTGTGACCCATAATTGTATCACAAGAGTGTAACGTATTCTTTTAAATATACTGTAACACCTGTGGCTAAAACTACAGAATTTGTCAATCATTTGTAGCCTTTCTTCATGTATGGGAAGAGAAAACACTGTGTTATCTTGCAGGAGTACACCATCGATGTGTTCTTCAGGCAGAGCTGGAAGGACGAGAGGCTGAAGTTCAAAGGTCCCATGGCAGTGCTCCGTCTCAACAATCTCATGGCCAGCAAAATCTGGACCCCCGACACGTTTTTCCACAACGGAAAGAAGTCAGTCGCCCATAACATGACCATGCCTAACAAACTTCTGCGGATCAAAGAGGAAGGAACTCTGCTTTACACCATGAGGTGAAGCTGCTGCTTATTTTCCTCTGCTTAGCAAGAACAGATGGTGTATCTGATCACCTTTTCATGTCATTTCCTTATAATGTAAGTGATATGTGTCTCACTCAGTATAGAAACATATTCAACATATAAAATAAATATATGCACTAGTCTATAAATGTATATTTTGGATTGCTAGTGTAATTTTGTCATGACATGGACCTCAGCCTCTCAGGGGACTAACGCACACATTAGGACGACACGTTATAAAGCATCCTTAAGTCTGCTTAATTAGTAGCTTATGATGGAAGTTCAAACCCACAACCTTTTGCGCTGTTAATGCAATGCTCAACCACTGAGCCACAGGAGCAACAGCAGCAGTAAAGATTTTCAAATAGTTATATCTCTGCCAAATATTATCCTATCCTAACAAACCATACATCAGTGGAAAGCTTAGTTATTCAGATGATGTACAGCGTCAATACCAATAAAAAAAATAAAAAAACGGACCTTAAGACTGGTTTTGCGTTCCACAAATGTATGGTTACATCTTTAAATTCAGAATGGGCGAGCAGCAACAGCACATCAGTGGATTTCCATATTAATGCATTGCTTTACACTGCTAAATAACAATTATATACACATCCATCTATCCTTATACTGTCCAAATGTATCAAATGTATATTAATTAACTGACTATAATATTGTATCCCGCTTTCTCTCTATCTGTCTCAGGCTTACAGTCAGAGCTGAATGTCCAATGCATTTGGAGGACTTCCCAATGGATGCCCATGCTTGCCCTCTCAAATTCGGCAGCTGTAAGTACTGCATCATTATACACGCTTCCGTTGAAAGTTCACATATTACTCTGAGTCTCCAGGCTTAGTAGTGTGAGCAGATGGGGACTCTCTCTTAGGCCCACAGAGCGTAGAGATCATCTCTGACACAACACATCACACAACGCGTCCACTCAGCCAGTCGAACTGATTTAGCGAGCTCTTCCTCGACCCAACTAATCCTCGCAGAGAAAGAACAGATGCATCTGCACTGGAGGAAGAGTGGGGGGGGGGGGACATGAATAAAAAACAAGCTTGTGACTCAAAGCCATGAGGCTCTAAATATTTCAGCGTCTGCTGCGTCTCCGCTGTGCTTGAGAATCCGCTGCAGTATACGGCTGACAAGTGACGCTTGATTCTGTGTTGTTTGTTTTTGTCAGATGCCTACACGAGGGCTGAGGTGGTGTACGTTTGGACACGAGGGGCGGCTCAGTCTGTGGTCGTGGCTGACGATGGCTCTAGGCTCAACCAGTATGACTTAATGGGACAGACGGTGGACTCAGGTGTGGTGCAGTCCAGCACAGGTGCGTGGTTCCACCCTCTGATGCTTAGAAATTAAGCCTATGGTTATGTTTTATGGTTAAGTTTAGCCAAAGTAGAATGCTCCAATATACTGTATATGTATAATAATTTGAATAATATAATCAAATAAATTGCCCTTTAATTAGTAACTATTAAATAAATAGTATTGTGATGCCATACTTGTCAAAAGAGTTTTCAGTGAAGTTTCGAAATTCTTTGCTTGAGGCAACATGACGATATAAAGTTACAATGTTTCACGTTTTTGTGCTTGGGTGAGGAGTTTGTGGACTGATTTCCTGAATACACATGAAATCACCAACATGCCAACAAACCGATGAGAACGCAGAACAATAATGACGATTCAGTCGCCAAAGCTGATGTGGATGCACTCACCTGAATCTCTCTGGAATTGTCTCAGATTTGCAGAAAATTGCAGTTGTTTGGCAAATAAGTAATTTACAGACAGTTACATATGCATTCCAAACATTTTAATAATGCAATCTAAATGTTGCACCTTAAGTGACAAGAGGATGTTTATCATTTGACTGGATGCTGATTTTTTAATAAGTTTAGCCAAAGTAGCATGTTCCAGATTTGATCATTTCAAAAATCATACTTTGCTTTTCAGTAAGCACAATACTGAAATGTGAAAAGAGCATCATAGAACATGTTCTATTTTAAGCACCATATTTGCATATAAACCATCTGATAAACATCAGATTCATATGCATTCTAAAACATGAGCGTCTCCTGAATTGCTCTTATATTAACTAAGAATGATTTTGTAGCATTTGCACATGCTCTAAATATCACATCTTCCAGATGAAAACACATATGAGCACTATATGGTACTATATTTGTTCCCATCTGGGAAATGCAGGTGCAGATTAGCAGCATCAGACATAAAGTGCTTAAACTCCATGATGTTTTCCATACACGTGAATATGGACAATCCACGGAAAAGCATGAAACAAAAAATGTGCAGTGCAGTGATTAATGAATAATGCATGATCTGCCATAATAACACATGCATACTGTATAAGCAGTACTCTATAAAATAGAGTAAAGAAATAGTCAATTAAATAACTACATGATATCTGTTTGTGTATTATAGTTCATCATGCATAAATGAAGATCTGTTATAGAAGTTGAGTAATCTTTGCTTAGACAAAGTAGTTTTAGAAAACAGGTTTGTCTCTGTGAAGTAGTCTCATTCTGTGCCTCTGCTGTTGCACGTATGGATTAGGGAGCATGATTAATTGCATTCATTTTGTGTTAATTTCTTTATAATGAACCATGGTAAATTAACATGTTTAACTGACTGTCCTAATATACGCATTAATTAATGTTTATTAAAAAATCTCCTTCTCTTTCACTTCCAGGAGAGTATGTTGTCATGAAAACACATTTCCACCTCAAAAGGAAGATCGGTTACTTTGTCATCCAGACATATTTGCCGTGCATCATGACCGTGATCCTGTCCCAGGTGTCCTTCTGGCTCAACAGGGAATCTGTCCCCGCCAGAACTGTGTTTGGTGAGTGTCCTTTGAGTTATAATAAATAAAATAAATAGTTAATAGTGCGACCTGGTCCCCAAACTAAGGTGTGACCAAATATCAAGCATAATTGTTCAGGATGTGAAGCAAAGCCACTTTTAGTATTTGGGTCTGAATCTGTAACAATGGCAAAATTATTTAAAAATGATTTATTTATTTGTTTAGAAGTCATCATCCAAGCCTTTCTGATTAAGGTATTCAGCTTCAGGCACATCCTGAAAATCCTTTGTACGATATCTAGGTCAGCAGGATTTGGAACAGAAGAGGATTCAAGGATCTAGCTCAAATTTATTTGGTCTTAAAAAATTATCCATTTCCAGTTACAGCTTAATGAAATCCTCATGTTTTCTTCAATACTTTATTAAAAGGCTGCATGCACCGATTGCTTGTGCTTTTTAGGAGAAGCATGCAAACTGCAAAATCTTAAATCCTTAATTTGACAGTGAGCACAACAGTTTTCAAAGTTTTAAACTGTGCCAGGAGAATTCTGTGTGATGTATTATGTAACACATATCAGAGAGGAGAGATTTCTGTCAGCTTGTCGGGTTAACCTTGATTTAAGTCTCCTGACTGGGCACTTTGGATTCCCAAGCGTTGGCATCTCAGACAAATGTTAAAAGTTGCCTCTGAGAGCTGTCTGTGCCTTAGTTCTTGCTGGGTAGCTTGACTGTAGCTTTGCAAAACTATATTCACATTCTCAATTCTGTTAACTTGTATTTCACAAATGCACTCTGATTGAAACATATCCAAGGGCCCAAGGATGTGATTTGTTGTTTACTTTTTCTTGGGAAAAATAATAAAAGAAGAGTGCCTTGTTGGCAAAGGCTTTTACAATAACTTTGTGCACCATTGCCTGGTTGATTGGCCCAAGTTTGAATGAACCCTTTTCTGTTCCTGTTTTCTCTCTCTCTTTTCACATCACATTATTCTATTTGAAATATTCATAACTGATTTTGCACTACTGACAGAAATTAAGAAATTATTTTTTCAAGATAACACAATTATTCTACAATTCATAATTATTCTATAAACGTCACTTTAACAGCTGAGAGAAATAGCCTAACAAGTTGGTTTTTCTTTTTTCAGCCTACCACTGAAACTATTATTCATTATGAGTTAGGTTAGCTCTGAGTCAATTCAAACAAAGGCTAAATACGGCTGGACTGAGTCAATAGACAGTAGCTGTGTTTCCATCACCCTGTTTTTATGTGCATTTTGAAGTACTACATCTGAAACGAGTGATAAAAATTGCTACATTTCTGATAAAAAATCCCTTAATCCGCAAAAAAAAAAAAAAGTTTTTACAGTTGCTTGAGGTGGTTTTTGACGTGTGAAAAGGGTTAATGTGAATGATGGGAGATGGAAACGCATTTACCAAGTCAATTTCTCCATGTGCATCAAAAACGTCATGTGACTTTACACTATGGGATGGCAAAACCTGACTAACCACGGGACCGATCTCGTTCCACAGCGTCTGAAATGTTTTGGTCATTCTGAAATGCTCGAGCAAAGTCTGTTATCAAAGTATTTCTGTAAAACTGCCTCCCTGAACTGTTCCATAACTGCATTGCCAAACAGCAGCATCCACCTCTGAAAGCATTGACTGCATTTATTGCGTTTCATCTCCTCGTTCTGAGGCGCAAGTCATTTATTAAATATGAAAATTACTATATTCATTGGCTAAAATTCCCAGACTGTGCTAAAATCAGCTAGTCCTCGAGGTAATTAGAAACACGCATGCCATTCAGCCTGAATGGAGCCAGAGCAGTGTCCATGTTCTCTGTGAAGAAACAAGGTGATAAGGCCAGGCCTAATGGAAACACTGGAACTAGTGAAATTCATCCCCAAATGCAAGTCTCAGTATCATGTACAAACCACCATAGAGCAGACATAGCAGAATCAACCATGGAGCAATTAACTTCACGAGCCAAATTTTGATAGCCTGAAGAAACAAATCGGTCCATGCATCCTGAACACTCGTGGAGGTAGAGCATCACTGCCAAACTCCACAGATTACAAAACGAACGTACATAGACAGAACCATTGTGACGGGCCAAGCTTTCTCCATTCTCAAAAAGAAACAGCATTCCACTTTAAAGGAACATAAACTCCACGTAAAGTGAGTTGCTGAAACACAATGAAACTCTGAAGATTGCATGGGTAGATAATTGTTTTCCTGAAGAAAAGAGATCTGAGAAGTAATGGCGAGGGTGCGTTCTTTTAAGGCAATTAATGCCATCAGCTAATGAACTAGGATAAAAATTCTCTCTCATCACACCTGAAGGGTATCCCATAATGTCAGCTTTTTAGCGCATCATCTTGAGGAAAGTTTTCTGTCATTTGCCTCCAGAAGAAACAACATCTTGATTCACGAAACTGAACTACATGAACTACATCTCAAATGAGCAACCTTAACAAGTGTTAGGACACAAGCACTTAACTGAATAAATACAGGGAGCATAAATAGTGGGGATGCAAGATCCCCCTTTGTGGATCTGAATGTTATCAGAATTGGTTGAGAAAGGCTTAAAATGGAAACATCAAATTGTACAATCGTACAAACAGTTTTTTAATTATTTTCTGTACCTTTTTTTTCTGTACATGCTTGATTGATGGGAAAACTTATCCGAAGGGTACAGTTCCAGTTCATCAACATTTGCTAAATCTTATTTGGTGAATTATCCCTTTAAGATTAGACAATGGTGTAAATCTCTATGATAGCACAACACGCTGGTAAACTACCCTGCTGGTTCATAATTTGATTTATAACAAAGCATAAAGCCGATAGTTTGGTTTATGTTAGTATGAAGAAGTCAGTAAAGACTATGATGTTAAAGGAAAATGATGACCAGTATTATGGGTCCATGGGGGATCTACCTGTATATCACAGAAGCAGCAGCACAAGGCTGAACATATTGTGCTGAAGATATTACTCCGGAGACCTGGGGTTTTCAAAGCAAATTAAACCAGAGAGAAGGTTATTGCTTCTGGATAGGTCTCAAGACCAGGATAACATTGTTGAGACGATATTATCAGTGTAGAGAGAGAGAGGAATGACTAAATAACTCAAGACAGCCAAAACTCAAATTCCACCCAAACAAAGCTGCTGAAAAGACCCTTTTAAGAAGTAATCTTCAACACCAAGAACAAGTTTACCATGCAATTCTGAGAGTAATATGGAAATTAGGCCAAGGATGTTAAAGTGTTTAATAGAACATAAGGAACTCACAGAATTAATTACTTAATATATAAATATAACATATATATGTATATTAATCGCACATCAAATTTGGAGAAATTACTCTATCTAAAAGATCATTTAAAGTCTTTTCTTGTGCAAAGCATCAAACAGAGATTACAAAAAGTAGATTCAGCAAGAAATATTTAGTTTGATAAAGTTTATTACATATACTCTTTTGAACCATGCGAGTTAATGTTGACAAAATTGTCATTTTTGGTTAGGTGAACTATAACTTTATTTTTTGATTATTATTACTATGAAATTATTAAATTATTTCTTTAATGAAATGATACTCTAATAAACTAAAGCTGCCAGTAGGTGATGGTAATGTCTTAATTATTAAGTCATCGAGTCATTTATTCATTCGTTTGATTCGCTCAAATGGCTGATTCATTCAGGAGTGAAGTAAATGGTTCTTTGTGAATAGTTCATTGAATCGTTAGGCTTTTTCGGCTTGAAGCGGATCATCACCATCAGATCGATCGGTGTGTGGCATCAAAGAACCGCAAGAGCTTTAGAGAGCAGACGACTCCTTGTCACTCTCGCGGTACTGTGATGTCATACACCGATCGGTCTGTGCAGCGCTGCTTCAAAGCCAACGCATGTGCCAGTGTTTCAACACGCCAAATGGTTCACCAAATTTGTTCAAAACATGGATTAAGAAATTAAATGCCACTGTGGGTTGCTCGAGGATGAACAGGGCTGAGTTTCCCAAAAGCTTCGTAAGCCTAAGAAGTTCGTAAAAACGATCGTTCAACTGTTCTTAATATAATGGTCTGTTTCCCAAAAGCATCGTAACTTAAGTAGCACTTGAAAATCATCGTAGATCTACAGGTGCTCTGGAGTAATCATAAAGCCCTAAGTGCATCGTAAGAAGAAAGATTTATGTGATCACCTGCAGGACAATCGGCAAGTGCAATGTGATTATAATATAAGGATTTGATTGTGCTTTATTGTACACTTTATTATTATTTTATTAATTTATAAATTAAATAATTTAAAAGGGCAGAAAAAATTGAAATACACATTGAAATTTAATTACTAAAAAAAAAGAATAATATTTTTTGATTAATGGATAAATGAAATAAAAAGGGCAGAAACATTTTAATACACATATAAACACACATAGTGTGATATTGCACTTAGCCTACAGCTCGTGTGATATTTCTTAACTACGTGATGTAAATATGAGACAAAATTTTAAAAAGGGGCATTTTGCCCCATGCTCTGCCTCATATTAGTCATCAGTCGACTGAATGAAATGGCAGATGATCCACAGAGGTCTGGGCCAGGGCAAGTGTGTCTAATGCGTTAATAATTTTAATGTGTTATTTTTCCCCATAATTAATTAATATAATTAACATGTTAAATAACCAGCCCTAATAGTTGCGATTAATCATTTGTCAGCACTAATATATAAAAAGAAAAAGAAAAAGCATCTAGAATCTTCTCCAGGTTTTTTATTTTATTTTATTTTCATTACCAAACAGAAAAGCAAAAATAATAATTTCAGACATGTTTCTTGAACACTCCCCCATCTCCCCCTTCGTGGATCAAAAAAAAAGTAAAGGAAAGAAAGAAAAAATTATAATTTTATCGACATTTTATTGCTATATTACATGCTTGCCAAAAAGAAAATTAGCTCTTTTTTTCTCCATCATTTATAGTCTCCACAGGCTTTCTTTCCCTAACAACATTACTGAACACCTTTGAGACTTAATTTCATTTTTGTTGCAATATCATTATTCATTGTTCCTTAATTTGGCTCTTATCCTGTTGTGTGTCAAGGAAAATTTTGTGAAAGGATACAGATCATCTTAACAAATGTTCAGTGTTTAAACAAGATGAGTGGAATTTTTTCAAAACCATGCTGACTAAACTAATTAGAGCTTTACCTTTGGGTGTATCTTTACAGCATTGTTTCACATGGACACTTTCGGCAAAATCTGCCCTAAATATTTAGCTATTTTTATTATGAATAGTACTGAAGTACCAAAGATACGTTATTGACATGTTTGTCATGTGAAAGCAAACAGCAAATGAGGCGTTATTTTTCTCTGGTATTACTTTTGTAGCTTAAGAACAGATAAACATTGTTAATGCAGCGATGAGAATCAGTGTTTGCCAAGAGGATCAGCCTGATTCAGGATGAAGGCACGTATTGAGCAGAAGAGATAGCAGTAATAAAATATGCACTACAATTTCAGTTTAATTACATTAATCAGGACACATAATTCATAATAACGAATGTTTGCCAGCCGACACAGTTCACATTGAAAATATGTTCTAAAATGTATAGAAACACTGTGTAGAAAACTGAGTGCATTGTCTGCTGGAGATCTTGCCTCATTACAGGATCTCTTTGAGGAACCATGGTCACAAAACATTAAAAGCTCTCAGCAGTTCTTTGTACTTCATGTAGGTCAGTATAAATTATCTCTGAACTGAATTAGTGACAGAGTATGCTAATGTTACTAGAACATCTATGGAACAGCAGAAACCAGGAGCATGTATTTATTTGCAGTTATTCTTTTGGAAGGCTTTTATTGATGCGGTAAGAGTCACCAAAATGTTTTAATATAGGCTAGTGTTCGTCTGAAAGACATGCTTGTGCAAAGAAGTAGTTGTTGAATTCATGTTGCATTCTAATACAACATTTACAGTCATTTTATGTAGCTTTGAATGAATCTTAAATGTAGATACGTGCTGTGAGCTACATAAATTAGATTATTTTCAACATATAGATAGATTAAGGACTAAAACAGCTAAAGAGTAGCTACATGAAACATTGTTTTATCATACTAATATCCATTTTTGACAGTGCATACCATAAATATTCTTAAACATCGGGAGATTTCAACTTTGAGTTTATAGAAAGGCAATGGCATCACAAATAGCAACTTGTTACAACAGAGATGCTGTCATATGAACAACATAGACTCATCGGAAATACGTGCCTCTACCTACATTTCTCAAAAAAAAAAAAACACGGATTCTTGAATTATGAACCAGGACAATCCACCTGTCACTCAAGTGGCCACGCCCTTTATTATTCAGAACTTTAATGGTGCGTTCACACCAGATGCAAATGAAGCGTTACGCGCGAGTGATTTACATGTTAAGTCAATGCAAAGACTCGAATAGACAACCTGCTACGCGATTCGCGCGAATGAGTTTATGAAATCGGCGAAACATGTTTTTAAATAGGCTCTGTCTTTATAAATAACCAGCAGATTTGAGGTTTAAACAACTACATTCTCGCCTGAAATACCTTTAAAACTACATTCAATGACATGATAACAGTAATATTTTGAAAATTATCCAAAAAAATAGTGGTTGAAATCACAATGTTGCGTGAACTCAACTGGCTGAAGCCCCCCAATGATGCGAATTTGTGTCTGTTTTGAAGTTAATTTCACGTTCGAATGAAGCAAATAAACTCAAAACGTTCAAGCGTCCAACCACGCGCGAATAGCTTTAATAGATTTATTCGCGCAAGTCGCGTCTTGTGTGAACACACAGTAAGGTTTAATATAATTTAAGTGGAATTATAATTTTTTTTAATCAACCCCCTCATAGTTGTAATGGGGGCAAAATTTGCTATATAGACCGAAATCACTTTTTGTACTAGTACACTTTTGTTCACTTTTCTGCTCTAAAGATGCAATTTAAATTTCAGTCATTTCCATGTTGGTTTCAAGAGGCACGTTTTTCCAGTGAGCCTGTGTTTGCATGTTAATATAACCCCAAATCTCTGAGGAATGTTTTCGTAACCTTGTTGATTACCTTGTTGAAAATAGGAGTTAAGACAGTTCTGAAGACCAAAGGGGCCCATTACTATTAAACACTATTACGTTTTCTGACAGACTGATTAAAACCTGACATATAGTTGTTAAATGCAAGCGCTTTTCTCATGCTTTGTCCACTGCAGGAGTGACCACTGTCCTTACCATGACCACCTTGAGTATCAGCGCGAGAAACTCTCTGCCAAAGGTGGCCTACGCCACAGCCATGGACTGGTTCATTGCCGTCTGCTATGCCTTTGTCTTCTCGGCTCTGATTGAGTTTGCCACTGTAAACTACTTCACCAAGAGGGGGTACGCCTGGGACGGGAAAAGTGTGGTGCCCGAAAAGGTAAAACCATTTCAGTTTTCAAACAAACGACGGAGAAAAAAGTTTTAGTCATACATCAATAAAGGATTTGTTTTGTAATTTGTAATTTTCTCACTCTCATGATATTTTGAAGTTACTGTTTTCCATACACTGACAGTGTATCGTGTTTACATTTACTGTATAATATATTAGGACAATGACTTATAATATGGTAATACTTTACAATAAGGTTCCATTAGTTAATGTTAGTTAATGTATTAATTAACATGACCGAACAATGAACAATACATGTATTACAGTATTTATTATTCTTTTTTAAAGTTAGTTAATGAGAATACAGTTGTTGACTGTTATTTTGTGTTAATTCAGAGTACATTAACTGTTTACAAGCAACATTTTAATAATGCATTAGTAAATGGTGAAATTATAACATGAACTAAGATTAATAAATGCTGAAGAACTATTGTTCATTCTTAGTTTGTTTAACTAAAGTAGTTAACTAATGTTAACTAATGAACCTTATTGTAAAGTGTCACCAAAATAACCTAAAACAGTTTAATAATAGGAAACTTTTTTATAATTATGACTTTGTATTTCATAATAATGAGAAACTTTCTCATAATTACAATTAAATGTTGTGAAATTTAGAGACAGTAATGATCTAACATCTCAACAAAAGGACTATGCATTGTATTGACTTACTATATGGAAATAATTATCTTGTAAAAAAATGAATGTTTTCACATAATGATACAATTTCTTATTTCATAATAATTGAGTTTTTCATAATAATAAGACATGTTCTTCTAATAATTAATAATTACACAATCGACATCCACCGGTCAAATCTGCATTAATGTGAGAAGATCATGCACAGTAATTGTTTTCATTCAAATATGATCTAGAGTTTAATTATAGCATCAAATATATTGTATCTGTTATTGTATATTTTATTCATTTGTAGCGCATTTTATGAACAAAACGATACTCAATGATGCTATAGTTAGGTATCAAAAATACCAGCAATAGTAAGAGCTGATGACATACTTACTGTTGACCTTCTTTACAGCAAAAGAAGAAGAAGGAGTCATTGCTGAAAAAGAATAACACCTACACGGCTGCGACGGCGACGACGTTTGCTCCGAACATTGCCAGAGACCCTGGTTTGGCAACTATTGCTAAAAGTGCCCCCCCTCCACCAACCGAGCCCAAGGAAGAGCCAAAACCCAAAGCCCCCGAGGCCAAGAAGACCTTCAACAGCGTGAGCAAGATCGACAGGATCGCCAGAATAGCTTTCCCGCTGCTCTTCGGAACCTTTAACTTGGTGTATTGGGCAACTTACTTGAATAAAAAACCCAAATTACAGGGCGCCCTGCAGCCACACTAATTCTATCGCCCCGGTTTTTCTCTCTTTTCTTTCTTATGTTTCTAAACAATGACAAAAATGTGAAGCGAAGCGATTTGTTTCAATGATAGTCAAGCTCCCACTTTCAAGTTTGTGTCGACATATTTAACATTACTGTATCTTCCTATATTATAACGAGAGGGATTGTATTATGTACAAACCACTGCACTGGAAGAAAACTCATACTATATATACAAACAGACACAGTATATCAGACCTAAGAGAATGCTATTCTGCAAATGCACATAGAATTATAGTTTAAAACTCTTTCCTTAGAGAATAGTTAACCCCCATAAGAAGATCCTTTTCATTAAATACGCTCCCTTGTGTTGTTCCAATCCTGTATGCTATTGCTGAACACAAAACACTTTGCTCTTTCTGTTATAACGGCAGTTTTTGTGAAAAACAACAACACGCAGCGTAAAATTAAACGTAGTCTTCGCAAATCACGCACTTTATTCCAAGTCTTCTGATGTGCTCCTCACCCCTTAGAAATATATATGTTGTATGCAGTTTTTTTTTATTTTTTTATGTCGCTCACATTGTCTTTTTTTGTTTGTTTGTTTGTTTTTGGACATATGTGCTGTTGGCGTTATTGTACGTGTAACCGTTCTGAAGAATCTTCTAATTTTGTGTTTCTAAAAGAAAAAACAGACAAAACAGGTTTAAAACAACATGAGGGAGAAATAAAAAAAATAATAAAATGGGGTGAACTGTTCTTTTAAGATTTTTTTAACATGAAATATGTTTTTGCATTACGTTAGCAATGTACATGGAATACGTTTGCATGGGTGATGCAGAATACCCAGTTTTAAACAGTCCTGTGTTCCTCTGTTTCTTCTCTTTAGCCTGTGTTCTGTTATTTGACCTTATATTCTACTAGGATTCCATTAACAGCAATAAAACATGTCTCAGTGGGGAAAAAAACAATCATTTACTCTTGGATATAACAAGTGTAGAGAAAAGGTTCATGTGTATATCATAAAGCATACTATTTATTTTGTTTTCATGTAAATATTATAAAATCTTAGAGATGTCAATATTAATTTTGAGCTTTGCTAAATGTAACTACAAGGTACAAACTCAGTGCTTGACAGAGAGAGAGAGAGAGAGAGAGAGCATTGTGTATATGAATATTGATTTTATTTTTATTTATGTTTTTTTGTTTTCTAGATCCAGTAGACACTAGTTTTGATTTACCTTTTGATGATTATGCGTGTGCCGATATAAGTAAAAACTAGTATTTTAAGGAGGGACTAAAGTAGATGCTTAGAAAGAATGTAAACGTCTGTCTTGGTGTCGGAATGCAATTTTATATTTAGCATTAAAATACTCTTTATTTATTTTAGTAGATGCTTTTTAAAAGAGAAATTGTGGCGGGTGCATATGGGATATATAAATGATGGCACTAGGGTTACTCGCTAGCATCACTTAAAGTGAACGAGTCCGAGCGGATCAAGAGTAGTGCCTTGTATATATTTGCAAGTTAAGAGGGCACTTTCTTAGAAGGTGCTCTCCTTGTTTCTTTAAATTAGATATGGTCAACCTTTCAAAAACATCACTGAAGAAAGTATCAGCCACACTGCCTTTTGTCTCACAGCCCATAGTGAACATATATTCCATTCCAGACATGTTTGTCTCTGCTCGTTAATGAAAACTAAAAGAACACATGTCTAGCGATTAGCCATGTATGTGAATACACTGTTCTACATATAAATATGTCTTGTAGTGCTATAACAATGCCAATTTTATTTATTTCTTTATGTTTGTGGCATGTCAGTTGCTCTTTTTGAAAAGAAACCAAACTTATAAAGAGTATGCTCTCTACTTTTGGACTGAGAGTTAAAAAAAAAGAAGAAGTTCTCTTTAATGAGGAACTTTGACATTATCATACTTTACTTTGATGTAGCAATATAGGTTAGGAAGGGCTTTTTTGTGACGGAGAGTGATAAAAGGCACAACATTCGGATTAAATTCAGTTGCTCTTCTTGGTATGTTTATGAATGCCTGAAATAAGAAGCTCTTATAAGTTGGCATTACTCTTCTTTTTTTTTGTCGATTTGATTTTTTGTTGTTGTTTTTTTTGTTGTTGTTTATTTTAAATAATGTGCACACAGACACAATTTGTAATTTATGTTTTTGGGGTATGACACTGGATCAGTATCTCTCTCACATTTTCTGTGATGCAGATAAATGTTGTGTTATCCCTCTTTATTTAATTCTCTGATCTTCACAAAGAGCTTTTTGACAGAATAGAGTTTGCTGAGTTTGTGCCAGATTGAGCAAAGATGGAAAGTTGATTCTGGGATATGTGTGAAACAGTATGTAAATGCACAGTCGTTGGAGCCAGACTTTTGTGAATGCGGTAAAATTATGAGTTCACTTATGCTATATACACACACATACACACACACACACACACACACACACACACAGTTACACACACACACACACACACACACATTCCATGATGATACTTGTTCTAAAGATGCAACATTTTATTTGTACCAACCTCTTGCATTTTGCACATTATAGGCATATTCAATATGTATGTAGTCAGCTTTGTGCTATGCAAGGGTAGCTTTGAACCGTATTAATTAGCTTCACACCCCTCCCCACTGTTGTTTCCAGTATATATTGTAAAAAGTCATTTAGGAACTGTTCACCCTATTTAGCTGTTTATGACTGTTTGTCATTCTGAAAGCATGTAAAGACGGGTGTTTCAGATCTAGAATAATCCATTTTAAAGACAGGGTAATGTGGCAATACAAAAATAAATTAAAAAAAGATAGATTGAAAAGAACATTTCAGCTTTATGTATTATATTATTTACACAACGAATAATAGATATATTTAGATTGTTTTGTTGCATCTAATAATATATATTTTTGATGACCTGTGCTATGGATTAAGAACTTGTAATTTTACTTTATTTGTCTTATGGGAGATTATAGTATTTCATATACATACCAGATTGTAAAAGTGGTAACATTTTTGATTTTGCTATGTACTGAAGAAATCCAACACTGCATTTGTGCTTGGCAAAAGTTGAACATGTGCATAAACGGTCAGCAATGTGCACAAGTCCTGAGGCGAAGTATGATTTATTCTGTACTGTACACTGGGAAATCGTCTTTGTAAAAGTTTGCTTTCTTAAATGTTATGGCCCTGTAGAATTTGATTATCTTCATTAGTCATACAATAAAATAAAAAAGAAATCGATTCATTTTGGTCGTTTTTGTTGCTTTAATTTGCTTGATGCATATTTTTGCATTAAGTTTTCTACGGGTATCCCTGAGTAGGGAACGAGATTCATTAGACGCTGTGTCAGTAGCTAATGCAGTGTGAACACTACACCACAGCACATAGAGGAATATGCACTAACACCTGTTCAAACAGGA